>NC_143399.1:196014913-196166214 GCF_052110815.1 Crocodylus siamensis
CAAGGTGTCACATTTTCAAGGCAGTTTCTGGAAAGCCAGGGGAAACGATGCAATGAAGAGTGGCAAAGATCGGACTTCGTAGTGCTAAGGAGACCTGCCCTGAGCTCTATGCTTGCAGTAACACAATCCCAGTGTTGTCATGATTTTTGGCATTGTTCTTAAAGTCTATGGTTTGGGAATATAGAAAACTTAGCTTGCTTTATCTATCTATTTATCTTTCTATCTATCTATCTAGAAAGAGCTAAATTTTTCACATTCCCAAAGTGTAGACTTTAAGAAAAATGCCAGAAACCATGAGAGTTGGCAATACTGCGGTCTGTTGTACCAATAAGTTGGAAAACTGAAGCAAGCCCCACACTCCAGGCACACGTCATATCATCATGGTAGAAGACATCTCTACCTCTCCAGATGAGAAGTGGGAGGATGAACTACCAATATCTGAAGGAATTATATGGGGAGGGGGATGAAATTGTTTAAGGGAATCAAGAAGGTGCAGCAGGTGGAAGCACTGTTATTGCCATTCAAACTATTAGCATTATGGTAGTTCCTCGTGGTGCCTACTAAGGTCAGTCCTTATTGTACTAGATGTTAGAACAAGACACAGCGCTTGTGCAAAGAGCTTCTGAGTGAGGCTGATGTGGGAAGACGTATTATCTGGTCTTCTAACAAGGAATTGCAGCACAGAGGCATGAAAGCTAGCCCCTCGGGTGCTCAGCATACACAGCTGAGGTTAGGTTTTTCCCAGAAGAGTTTGCCATGCAGTCAGATTGATGGCTTCTGAACATTTTGGCTGCTGAGTTACTGCCTAAAGGGAACCTCTGGAAGACTGTGACACTCAGTGACTTGCCCATGCATATGCGAGGCGATTTGGAGTTCAGGAATTGTACCCAGGTCCCTCCATTTCTAGCTCGCTGCTCATCGCAAAAGTAGACTTCTTTGTAATCAAGTTGAACAATCCTGCTTGGAAAGGGGATAGCTGGGGTGACCAAATTGGACTTTTTTTTTTAATGTCTTATTTCCATCACTCGATCACTCTTTGTGCCTTACTCTGGCTCCTTCTCACCACAGGAGCATCAGGAGATTTGCCAGAGTCGATTACTTTGGTCAGCTTTAGAAAGAGGCAGACTCAGTAAAACTGCAGCCTCTAGCAGGTGGGGGGTGGCCAGAGCCCTGCTTCCCTCTGATCCTTTCCTGTCTTGATGGCCCCAAGGGCCAGCAGCGCCTAGAAGTGGTCCCACAGCCAGCTGGCTGGCCCATAGCCAGAGCTGTATCCAGCAGAGCCCTGGCACAGCTCAGCTCCGGTCCTGAGCCTGTCCTGTTACACTCTGTTACTGAGCATGTGCTTCTGCTTCCCCCGTTGTAGATACGAGATTAAAATAAACTTGCGCTTTGCTTAATGTATATTAATAATAAAACTAAGTGTTTAAGAAAGTGTATTGGCCTGACCCCAATCCTCCCCTCCCCTTCGCCCCCTCAGCTGCTATGTCTGCGCAGATGTCGGAGATGAATAACATACATAGATTTCTTTAACAGCAATGGCTTATTAAAATAGGATGGGTGTGAACTGCTGTCACTAACCAGGAGCCCTGCTGATACCAGTAGCAATGCCACGCATGCATTATTCAGCAGCTGAAAAAACTCATTGTTCCTGTGTTCTGGAATTAATCAGTTCACTATGAAAATTACCTGTCACCAAAATATCATGTTTGCCCAGTCCATCAAAACAGGCTGCAGGGATGGCAGTTGGATTTCCTCCTTACAGCATTAAGCATTAACATGCTCCTTTCTAAGTGCTGTAGGGACCTACGGGCGTTCAGGAGAATGCGCGGAAATGATCTTCTTCATCTGTCGCGAGTGCCGGGTTTTACAAGCTGCCACGAGGGAGAGAAGGGAGAGAATGCAGCCAGGAACACCTGTGAGATATGAATCAATCAGCCTGAAATGTATAGCGTTATTGTGTCAGATCTAAATATGACTGTTTCAGGCTGAAGCACTCTTCAAGTGCAGCAGAAGCTCTGCGAGGTCTTTGACTTCATTATTTTGCTTCCAAGCAGTTTGTTTGTTTTTTAGCCCTGGGACTTTTGTCTGGAAGCTGTGCCCATTGCTAGATGGCCTTTCTTCCACTATCCTTCTTGCCCTTGACCCCTTCAGTGTGCTCACTCCCCTGTGGGCAAAGCAGAAGCATTTGAACGTCTGGCCTCACCTATTTTCACTATACTTCTGTATTAGATTAAGGAGGCCTTGTGCTGAGCTGTGCTGTGGCACATCTCAAAAGATCCTTGTGGATAATCTGATTGTAGTGAGAGAACAGTAACAAAAAAGGGATCGCAAATGAGTGACTGGCTTTTTTGTCTCCTGATGCATTTTGCAATAGATCCATTGTTGTAAGTCATACCGTCATGTTACAGGTTTAGGGAATAACTAAATGAAAAGACGTCCTGGTTTGTAGCCCAGATTGGGAATTATCTATTCAGAAAGACCCAAGACACCCTTTGTTTCTGCTCCCCTCCCCTCCACCCCCAATTTTTTTGCAACTGAGAAAGTTTCATTTTAAAAATGTAACCGTCCAAAACAAAAAGCCAGGGCTGAAGTGATCAGTAGGTCCACTGTCCTCTTTTCCAGTCTGGATTAATTCACTGCAAGCCTGAGTTGATTTCCAGATTTGTTGCATACCTTTTGTATAACCTTGGACAAGTGTTCAGAGGTTTTCAAGACCTGGCTAGACAAAGCCTTGGCTGGGGATGGTCCTGCTTAGTTGGGGATGGTCCTGCTTTGAGCAGGGGGTTGGACTAGATTAGTGGTTCCCAACCTTTTTTGTATCAGGGCCCATTTGCAAACACTGGTGGTTTGTCCTGACCCAGTGCCCCTCACTCTTGACCCACTGCCCCTGCCCCCAACCCTACCCCAGTGTGTGTGGGGCGTAGGGAGCCCCAAGCAGCCCCTTGCAGGCTGGGACTCTGACAGCCTGCCAGGGGAAAGCTGCAGTTTCCCACATGTTTATGCTTTAAAGGAGAATCCATTTTTAAAGTTTGTTTGTGACCCTTTCATATATTCTTGTGACCTGCGATACACGGGTTGAGAAACACTGGACTAGATGTCCTCCTGAGGTGCCTTCCAACCCTAATCGTCTATGATTCTAAGTCTATACTGTCCAGCTTCAGGAATCACTGGATCGATGGCCACCTTTCCAATGATTTCAGCGACAGCTCGATCAGGCTCTTAATTGCTCGGTGCCTTGGATCCCCATCTGTAAAATGGTGATACACTTCCTTTGTATTTACTTAAACCATAAGATCTCCATGGCTTGCTCACAATGTACCTATACATGTGTTGGAAAAGGGCCCCAATCTCTCTTAAGGTACTGAGGTGTAATGGTGACACACACCACCAGCTCTTGCTGGCCATACCCTGTCAGGCTCATTTCCCAGAGCACTGTAATCTGAAGACTTGCGTTCTCTTTCTGGGTCCTGTAAGCTAATGGTAATGCCAAATATATCCAAAGAAGCCATCAAGTTCAGGCATCCCAGGAAATGTAAAGGGAACGTGGAACCTTTTTGGCTTCTTTGTAAATCCACTGTTGGCCACCTCTATTAATGAGGAACTGAGAGGTGCTTGGTGAGCTGAAGTACCTCCAGATTTAGGATGGTTGCTGCGGTATGTTAAGTTTTGGGGGGTTTTTTTAACATCACCATTTTGGATTTTCATTAAGTTTTGTTTTAGGCACCGAAGGTGCTCTCTTTTTCTCTCTCTTGTGGAACTGGCCCTTGACTTCTAGTGTTTCAGTGACAACAGTAGAGGAAAGACTTCCATCCTAGACTGTGGAATAGCCTCCCTAGGGAAGGCGTCATCCTTTCAAACACTTAAACTTAGATAGGGTAAGGCAGTGGACGTTACAGTGTACTGAACAGATTAACCCAGAGGGTGATGTCCTAGCTCAGGGATTGGCAACCTTTCACCAGCAGTGGGCTGAATTAACAGGGCTCTGTCCTCAGGTAGGCCAGAGGTGGCTGTTGTTAGATATTTGGTCACTAGATAGCAAATTTTGGTGCCAGGATACACTGTATAGGCTCAGCTGGCTATTAGGGCTGTGTGAAATGGCACCGTTCTGTTTCAGCTTAGGTTTCGATATTTTTATGGAACAGCGTTTCATTTTGAATTTTGTTTTGATTCAAAACCGCTGTTTCTTTTTGTTTTGTTGAAACAGTGATACTGTTTCGAGTTTCACCCATAGGCTATAATGGGGAAGTCAAAACAGCCTCTCTCATCTGGCAGGCAGACCGGGGGCCTGCAACCCCACGAGGGCTGTGTCCTCCTGGGGTTGTGGGCCCCCAGTTTGCTTACTGGATGAGGGAGGGAAGCTGGGTGCTGCCACCTGGGACCTGCACCTGTTGGTCCCAGGCAGCAGCACCTGGGTTCTCTCATCTGGGAGGTAGATTGGGGGCTGCAACCCCAAGAGGGCTGTGGGGGCTGTGCGATCAGGCTCAGTTCCCCTCCCCAGCGCTATCATTCAGTGGGTTGGGGAAGGCGACTCAACCCAGTTGAGTTGAGCTGTCTTCCCCAGCCAGATTGTAGTGCTGGGGAGGGGAACTCAGCTCAGCTGGGCTGAGTTGTCTTCCCCAGCCCCATCGTAGCTCTGGGGAGAGGAATTCAGCTGGGCTGCTTCACAACTCGAAATGTTTTGAAACTTTCAAAATGCTTCAACTGCCCTCGTTTTGTTTCAAGGCTGTTTTGAATCACTTTGTTTTGTTTCGATTTTGCTGTTTCAAGCTCAAAATTAGTTGAAACAGTGTTGAAACGAAACAGCCGAGGAAGTTTTGCACAGCCCTACTGGCTATATCATTTTTTGGGTGTGCTTGGAGGGCCAAATAAAATTTATTCACAGGCCAGATCCTCTCTGCCTTACATGTCTATTCGTCTGTAATTATGTGAACTTAGCTTTCATCAAAAGGATATTTTAGGGATGGCTGACTTTTTTCAAAATTTCCCAATGAAATTGAAATTTTTATTTGAAAATCTGAATTTTTTTCTAGTTTAAAAATTTCATTTTTCATTTTAAAAAAAAACCCTTGGAAATTTGTGACTGCAGTTATTTTATACCTAACTGACACTCTTGGGGGAAAGCCATTTTTCTCAAAAGTGTTTCAGTGAAGACAGCATGTTCTGTGGGTTTGAACGCTGCTTCTTGAAGAATTCAGTTTTGGTGGCAGTTGCTGAAGGCCTCACAATAATAGCGCTTTCATTTCAGCACAGGAGATCTGGATATCCATCTCGCTGAGGTCACGAGGAATAAAATGGGTGTGGTCACTTCTCTACAGCCTTCTCAGCGCAAGCCATTTATTTTTGCTTATGGGAGTTCATGTAGCTTGAATTGCACAAGAAAATACAGTGAAGGGTTCATTGTGTAAAATGCCTCCACTCCCCAGCCCACCTGCTATTTTTGTATCCTCCAGTGAGACTGAGACCAAGTTTTAGAAGAGCTTCTTGCTTTGTTAATACCAGTGATCTCCATGAGAAAGATCAGATCCCCAGATCCTAAGCTCTCCAAGATATGGGCCCAAGGACAAAATCCTCTCTCCAGCAGCATTATACAAACCTACCACCAGCATATTCTCTAGTGCTTATTAGCTCTGAGTGGAAGGAATGAATTCAAGGCCCCTTATTCACATCTAGACTGTTATTGGCAGACCCAAAATAATTTGCTTTTTGTAGCACCTTATACTAAACACCAAAGGCATGTATTGTCTTCCAGATAAAAGCCATGTCCCCTGAATAAAGAGTCAAGGCAGAACGCTGATGCAGGGACGATTAAGCGGTCTGTTACTGAGCTCTGCAGAGGGAAGGGAAGGGAAATTTCCAGAGCTGACGGAAATGCTGGGAGGGATTTAAATGCAATTTGGGAAGAAATGCCACCACGAAACAGGCTGGATGGAAGCACCTGCCATTCGACTCCAAAATGTAATCCAGAGAGAACCCCTCCTTTAAGTTGAAGGTGTTGCTGTGTTAGCGGCCTCTATAGCTCTTTAGTAACAGCTACTAGGAGGTGCTTTTCTTCTCCATTTCAGTACACAATGGAGTCTGATACTCATGAGAGAGACTATTCCATCACCTCTCCCTTGTATGCGTTTTCCCATTAACCTCCCACCACCTTTGTCCTCATATAGGCTTGCTGTTAATTGAGGGAACTGTCATGCTTAGAAGTGTTCAGGGGTTAGGTGGGCTGGAAAGAAGACAGTATCCTTCAATAGTGAGTCGGCTGAGAGCCTGAGTCTGCTAGTTCATACCAGGGCTGTATGAACCAGAGGTTTTGGAGGCATCGGGATCATAGTTCCCAGCCTTGGGGGAGAGCCTGATAGATAACCACATTTCGTATTCCTCCCTTACTGGCCAAGAAACTATTGCTAGTGGATCTGCTCTATTCCATGTTAATTTGGCCTTGCTCCAACTGCTGCTGTTTTGTTCCCTTTGGGAATTTTACTAAGGAAGTGGGCTTTTGAGGACTGGATTTCCTCTTAAAGAAAAGGGCATCATTTCCATTGACAAGACCGCATTACTAAACCATACAGGGTGAGTGTTTTGCTTTCCCCACAGACCAACTCCTTAGGACAGTAGTTCTCAACTGGGTGCCATGAGACAATGTTGCTGCCACGCAGGGCCAGGAAGTGTCTGCTTCTGCTGCAGCCATTTCCCAGTCCAGCACAAGCAGAGCAGAGGCTTGTGGGACAGTTTCACCTGGTGGCACCAGTGTAGCAGCTTGGAGATGCAATGGGTACGCTGTGATGTTAGAGCAGTGGTTCCCAACTAGGGTAATGATGACAAATTCAGAAAAATTATGGAGGGCCTTTTGAGGCTAGGATGGTTGAATGCCACTGTGCTAGCATGTCAACAGGGGCAGATCCAGGGGGGTACAGTAGTGCAGACACCCCCTTGTTTCAGTCTGCCGTGCCATAGAAGAAGCAGCTGGGGACTTTCTATAAGTTTCCAAAGCAAGTAAGAACACTACCTCCCCCTTCATGCTTAGTTGCACATCCCTACCCCTCCATTTCCCTTGCCTTCTCCCTTACCCATCGCTATGGCTGTCTCCAGCTGCCCCAGGGACAGGGGAGGAGCTCCAGAGCTGCTTCTGCCTGCTCCAGCTATGCTCCCTGCAGAGCCGGGCTTAGCCAGGGACAGTAGCATCAGCAGGTGGGTGGGTCCCTCCTCCCTGCCCAGTCCCCCTTTGTTCCTGCCACTTGGGTGCAGGGGGAGGGAACTTGCCTGCTGCTGCCAGTGCTGCACTGTCCCTGACCACGCCTGGCTTCACATGTAGCTTGGCTGGAGCAGGGCAAGAGCAACTCTGGATCTCCCCACCTCTCCCACTGTGGCTGGGGACAGCAACAGCAGCGGGGAAGGAAGAAGGGGGTGGGATGGGAGGAAAGGGAACGTGAAGCTGAACACAGAGAGGAAGGGAGTGGGGAGGGAAGATACTCACCTACTTGAGGAACATACAAAAGCCCCCTCACTGCTGCTTCTGCTATGTCGTCTGCCTGCCCTGTTGTGTTGGAGGTGGAGGCTGGGGTGCAGTCACCCCTGCAGGTCAGGTTGCTGTTTCCCTGATCCCTTTTTCATAAACCTGGATCTGCCCATGCGTGCCAGTGGTTGAGTATCACCCACAGGCCATGTCTGATGCCTGAAGTGACTGGCTGTAGCTCTCAGCAGGGGCAAGCAGGGGCAAGCAGCTTGGCCTAGAGCATCTTTTTCCCTGCCCTACTCTGTGCTACCGATTCCCTCCTTAGTCCTCCCTGCTCTGTTCTCTTTCTCCCTCTCTCCCTCTGACCCTGGCAGCCAGCTCCTGCCCCCACCTCCCCTACTGGAAAGGAGTTGGTGGCCCACAGTTGTGAACACCCAGCCCGCAGTTTAAAAAAGTTGAGCTCTACTCTACCAATAGATACAGTGAAACCATGTTTGCCTTCCATTTCCATAGACTAAATGGGAGATAACAGCTTTTCAGGTTTTGCAAGTGGTAGATGGAGGTTTTACAAATCTGCAGTAATGTTCTCCCAGTCATGGAAATCATGTTGTTTACCCCTTTCTATGTTATGCATGAGGAAGATGGCTGCGTTTCCTTCCTACAAAGTTGTACAAGTTCTGTACTCTAGCACGTGTCTTAGAAACAGAGTCTGCTCTCAGTGATATATATGTAAATCCGGAAGATATTCCTCTGAGTTTAGTGGAGTTCTGAATTTACTGTGGAGAGTGCAGACAGACATGACCTCCCCAGTTTCAATGGTTTAAGCTTCCATGGACTTATATGGCTCCAGGGTTTGGCTCAAAATTTTGTTTTTTCAAAAGAATATAAACGTCTGAAAAACTGGCTTTTGTGTCAAGTGCTGTGATAGCCAGGAACTGTTATTTTCTCTGCTTTTGTTGCCAGGCAAAAAATATTGAAACACTCAAACTTGGCCCTTTTGCAAAAATTAAAAGCATTTCTTTTTCAGCACTACTTTGGGCACGGTTTTCTTATTATTCACATTGTGATAATGCCTAGAGCAGTGATTTCCAACTAACGTGCTGTGGGGTGCCTCTCGATATTAGCAGTTAGGTGAGCAAACACCTACACATGGCTCACAAGATAAATCCAGAGATTTCAAATAGGAATCTGTAGTGCCCAAGCCTTCAGACCCGCTGTGGTCTTTTTGAAGTCTTTGCCACAGAAGAATTGCTTTATTATTTTTCCATAGTCAAAAACTGAGTGAAAGGTAAGAGCTAGCATTTTCTGAGGCATGCCTTGAGTCTAAAGGGGTCTGCCTTGAGTCTGAAAAGGTTGAAAACCACTGTCCTAGGGTCTTCCTTTCACAGGGACCAACCTGGGAGGAATAAGCTGAGCTAGCTACTCAAAACTGGTTCTTTAGAAATGGTCGGCATACAGAATCCCTGAAGCAAAGATCAATTAGTGAATGTTTGCACAGCACTTCAAAGGTGTGAAGTGCCATGTAGATGCTGTTAAGTGTTCTTATTAAATCTGACTCCCATTAAAGAAGGCGGGAGAAGAAATATTGTAAAAGGATGAAGAGGTTGTTCTTTCTTAACCGGTTGACTACTTGTGAAGATAAAATGGCCAGCTGCAAACACCAGCTGTTCTACCACACTGAAAGGGAAAATGGTCTAGTGGATAAAGTATTTGTCAGGCTTCAGGAGATTTGGGTTCTTTTTGCAGCTTCACCACAAATTGCTTGTGTAACTCTTTGTCATTTGAGCTACCTGTGAGAGATGACCTGTGTCTCACCTGTGGAATATTACCTTCTTACATCACAGTTCTGTCAAGAGGAAAGAGATGATGAGTGTGGTGTGCTCAAATACTATAGTGATGGGAGCTGCATAAATATTTAGATGGGTACACTCATCCTAATTACTTATGGTAGGTGTGGGGGTTTTTTGTAATGTGTTTGGGACAGGGTGATTGGAAGGGGAACACTAAAGCAGATGAAGAATCTACTGCCAAATGACTTGATACACAAACATTGTCCCTCCCTTTAAAATGCCGCTCTCTGACACTGAGAATGATAAAAAATTAGAGTTGGGTGGGGGGACCTCAGGAGGTTGCATCTAGTCCAACCCCCTGCTCAAAGCAGGACCAGCCCTACTATATCATCTTAGCCAAGGTTTTGTCTATCTGGATTTTCACTTATGTGTCCAATGTAAAAAGAAAAAGAAAAAAGAAGCTAATGTGCTCTGTAGCCCAGGGTATAGCATCTTCTGCCAGCTAAGCCAAAATGCGTCCCTTGGATAACTCCACTAACAGCTTTTGGTTCTTCCCTTTTCTCCTACAATACACCAAGCACAATCTGGATTCCAGTACCTGTATATAATTGGGCATGTGGGTGTCTGCAGAATTTAATGTTATGCTCTACCAGTATGTATTTATAGCAAAAGTACTGTGAGAGTCCAGCAGGTTGATGAAGACTCTGCCACCACTACCAAATCATGAAGGCCAATCTATCCTCTCTACAGGAATGCTCCAAGAAGGGAAGGATGGGCATTGTATAGGTACTCTCAGTCCCTGTATCCCTCATATCTAGTCCAGCTGACTGGCAAATGATATGTTCTGCAGAGACAGGCCGTTGTATATATGTAAGGCAGCTTTTTGCCTGTCCGTCTTGCAGCTGTCTGCGTTTACATTTGCCTGCTAGCCAGCCAGCAGCAGATTGTGTGTATTCACCCATGGACCTTTCACAGAGAACAAGAGCACTCACCCCATTGTGAATGTATTTAGCTCTTATGGAGACCTCTGCCTTCCCATCGCCTCCCTGCTCAGCCTAAACAAATGGATTGTAAATTAGAGGGTCAGATGTGTAATCTAAGATGTCTGACACAATTACTGTGTGAGGCTTTTAACACTAGCTGAACCAAATGGGGTCCTTCTGCCATACCAGTCATATTAGTATCTCTACAGATGTATCTTGAAGGCAGGGTAGAGTATAGACTGGCTGGTTAAAATGTAGCCCCTGCCACCATTTCTTCTTGCAATGTGCTCAGAGATCTTCCCTGATATCTTATTGCTTCTCCTTATGTAATTGTTCCATTGACACAAAGGCCCGGTGACCTCAGGATAATGGGAGGTAACTCCAGCCATCCATATGTTCTACTCTGCATCACTCAGGAATGCCATAGACACAACAGCAATTTCTACTGCTGTTCCCAGGGGTGTAAGCTACTTACTGGTCCCTTTTGCAATTTATACAGATATCTTTTTTTGGCAGTCCCTCACTATCCTGGATGATTGTCTTCCATGATTGTCTTACCTGTAGGTCTGAAGATGGCCGACGTGCATTATCTGGGAATGACAGACCGTTGCAACTCAGGAACATGTTTCCATGCAGGGTGGGTGGCTCTGGGGTTTTGGTTTGGTCCACAACATGCTGTTTCTGCTGCTCCTGCTTTTCCATCTCCTGTTGAAATCATAAGATATCAAAGTACTGAGGTCTTTGCAGCAGACTCTTCCTCCATTTGGGGCAGGCCTGAGCAATAGTTCCCCTGAGTTGGTGTTAATATTGCATTTTTTCAAATTGGCTTTGAGGATGTCCTTGAAGCACTTTCTCTGCCTTCCTCTTGAGCATATGCCTTGACTGAACTGGGAGAATAAGAATTGTTTCAGGAATCTGGAGTCAGACATCTGGATGGTATGGCCCGCTCCGTGAAGTTGATGTTGTATGATCATGGTGCTTATGGTGTTTGCTTGTGAGAGGACACTAATGCTGGTGCCTCTGTCTTCTCACTGGCTTTAAAGGATCTTCCACAGGCAGCGTTGATGATAGTTTCCCAGTAACTTGAAGTGTCTTCTTTACATTGTCCATGACTCAGTTCCATACAGTAAGGTGAGGATCATGACCGCTTGATAAACAGTGAGCTTTGTTTTGGATCTGATGTTGCAATTTTCAACCACCTGTTTCCTTAGGCTGCTGAAGGCTGCATTTGCATATTTGAGGTGAAGCTGGATTTCTTCATCAATATCAGCCTTCTGCAAGAGATGGCTTCCAAGGTACGGAAAACACTCAACCTTCTCCAGAGTCCCACTGTGAATCTGAATTACAGGAGCTGAGAACCGCTCATTAACAGCTTGTTGATGGAGGACCTTAGTCTTCTGAATGTTAAGCATCCCATTTTCTTTGAAGATCCATTTTCTTTTATGCCTTGGTAAAGGCATTGATGATTGCCTGAAGGTCTGCTTCCAAGTGAGCAGAGCCTACAGCATCATCAGCGTACTGGAGCTTGATGACTGAGGCTGGGATAGTCTTGGTTTTGGCTTGAGTCAGCTGAGATTAAACAGTTTACCATCCATTTGGTAATTTAGCTCCACTCCAAGTGGAAACTTGTTGGTAGTTAGATGTAGCATCACAATAAGGAATATTGAGAAGAGTGTTGGAGCGATAATGCAGCCTTGCTTAACTCCCATCTTGATCTCAAAGGGATGTGTGATAGGTCCATTACTGAGAACAACCACTCACTTACCATCATGAAGCAGCAAAGAATGGGGACAAATTTTGGTGGGCACCCATACTTCAGAAGGATCCTCCACAGCACTTCTCAGTTGAAAGGGTCAAAGGCTTTCGTGAGGTCAAAAAGGCCATATAGAGAGGTTTATGTTGTCCCTGGCAGTTTTGCTGTAGCTGGCGAGCAGTGAAGATCATATCCTTTGTGGCCCTTGATGCCCTAAACCTACACTGAGATTCTGGAAGGAACTTTTTAGCAAGTGGAAAGTGATGATTCAGGACAGTTCTTACAATGATCTTTCCTGTGGTGGACAGCAAGTCCAGTTGGACTTGTCTGCTTTCTTGAAGGCTGTCATAATCATGGCATCCCTGAGGTCACCTGGGATTTCCTTCTCATTCCAAATCCTTAAGATGAGAGCATGGAGCTGTGATGTGAGCTCCTCTCCCTCCTGCTTGAAGATTTTAGTGGGGATTCCATCAGTTACAGATGCCTTAACGTTCTTCATCTGCTTGATTGCTTTCCTCACCTTGTCAAGGGTTAGAGGGATTCCAAGATGGTCTTTGACTGGGTGTTGCGGGATGGAGTTGAGAACAGTTTCAGCAACAACAGAGTCCAGACTGAAAAGCTCTTCAAACTGCTCCTTCCAATGAGTGTTGATGCCTCTCCTTTCCTAGATAAGGTCTCCTCCATCTTTAGATCTCAAGGGGGTTGGTTCCTGAGTGCTCATACCAAAGATGGTTTCAGTGGCATTGGAAAAACCACACATGTAGATGTCAGCGAGATGTTGAAGCTCCGTTGCCTCATCTTCTTACCATCTGGTCTTCATATTGTGGGTCCTCCTTTTGGACCTCTGCTTGGCTTGTTGGAGATTCAGTTTCTTTTGCTCAGAGTTTGTCATTCTGTCAAGCACAAAAGGCCTTGCACTTGCAGATGACCAACTCTTGGATCTCCCAATCATTCTCATCAAACCAGTCTTGATGTTTCCTAGTGTCTCTTCACAGGCACTGATGACAGTGGTCTTGAAGGCACCCCAAGTGCTGCTGACATTCTCCCATTGTTGTTGATTAGAATTCTCCAGTTTTTCATTGAGGCACTGGTGGAAGAGGTCTCGCTTGACAGGGTCCTGGAGCCCTTCGATATTGATTTTCCATCGGCATTGCTTCTGCTGCAAGCCATCATTTGGGAGCCAGTTTAAGTGAAATAATGGTGCTTGGTCCAACAATTGTCAGCTCCTAAAACAGCTTGGGTGGTGTGGGCATCTTTGCGATCCCAGGCACAAACAATGACATGGTCCATCAGGTGCCAGTGCTTAGATTGCAGGTGTTGCCATGATGTCTTGTGCCTGCTTTTCTGGTGGAATAGGATGTTAGTGATGGTGAGTCCATCACTAACATGGACAGTGGAACATGTTTCTAGTGGAACAGGATGCTAGTGATGGTGAGTCCATGTTCAGCACACTTGGTTAAGAAGAGGATGACATTGGAGTTCCTACTCCTTCCTTGCCGATGCTTCCATTCCAGAGGCTTGAGTCCCTTCTGACTTGCACTGATATCAGGGTAAGAGGCACCTGTAGGAAACCTCAGGGAGAGGGAGCAGAGTACATAGAAAAGGAAAGGGGGATGGATGCTCTCAACGCTTTATAACAATATAAATAAACAATATTAAAGTGCTGCTGTAGGACTCAGGGGATTCAGCCTCTGCTCTGCCATGGAGGTTGGCTAGGTTGCTTAGGCCAGGACTCTCAGCATTATATATAGTTGCTTCCTTCCTATTAAAATCCAGTACCTTTGGACATCTGGGTCCTAACTTCCCAGTCCCTCACTTTTTGTAAAATGTTTTGAGGCTTATGGATGAGAAACATGGCAGTAGATGGTAGTGAACTGATAGTCATACATATTAAGGCCCGAAGAGGCTGTTATGATGTAGTCTAATTTCCTGCATACCATTTAAATAAAAAAACTAGCCACTAGAAATAGGGTTATGTAATGTAATGGAAGAAATATGGCATTTGCAGGTATGTGTCTTAAGCCTGAGGGAGGGAAAATAAAAGGAATAATGCACATGCTTCACTGGGAGCACTGGTATCCTTACCTGCTGCTACTTAGTTACTTAATACTCTTTACCAATATTTTAAAGGAATTTTTTTCTTCATTCTGCCTTTTAAAAACAAGGTGAACTTCTTAGTCCAGGATGTATTTTATGTGGGAAAATATGGTAATGCAGTCTCTAGAACCTCACGCACTTATGAGCTTGATGCAACAATAACTTCCATCTGAAGTGACATGTATTGTCCTTTCATGCCTCAGTTTCTCCATCCTGGAAAATGGATGTGGTGCTTCCTGCCATATAAACAAGGGTAGCGTGAGGCAAATTCATTAATACATGTGAGGTGCTTAGACATGACAGTGATTGGGAACCATATACATTTGCCATTGGAAGTGAACCCTCTTGAAACCTGTCTCTGGTAACCAATTTGACTGGAAAAGGCAACCTGTGTAGAGCTGAGAACTGGAATGTTATAAATTTATAAATTGTATTTTATGTGTGACAACAGAGCGGTTCATTGGAGGTAGATGATCTCCCTTCCTGTTCTCTTTCTATCATTCATGCCTTTATTAATAATGCTTCTGATGTTAATTTGCATCTCATACAACTGACAAATAAAAAGGCCTGATTTATATTGCTCTTGAAATACAGAGGTTCATACACAACCTTGGAGAGAAACTTTGATCCCCTCAGTAAATAAAAACGTTCAATAATTAAAATCCTTTTGTGAATACTGATCTCTCTTGATCTCTTCAGCAGTCAGTCAGCTCCACCGTATGTTATATATAGCAAATTATGGAAAACATGGTCTCTTTTATATTTGCATATACCCACTTCAACAGATCAGGTCTGCTTAAAAGGTGATACATTAACCAACTCTGACCCACTTCTGGCTACATTATTTCCTTGCTGAAAGAGAAGTGTCACATACTCTAGCTGCACACTCCATGCCATAGCTCTTTGGGGATAGCTTGTGTTTATTATTTGGAGTGTATTTCCCTGAGGAAAGCTTAGCTCTAACATCATTTTACTTTTCACTGAGTTTTCTGCTTCATTACAGGCAGTGTGGTGAGCTGCTAAGGTACAGAACTGGAGCTTTGAACATCCAGGCTACTTACTCACTTCCGTTACTCTGTGATTTTGGGCACATATCCTCATCCCTGTGAGGCAGAGCTGTTGTATTGCACCTAGTTTATAAACTGAGGCATGGAAAGGCTGACTTGCACAAGTTCACATGGAGAGCCCTTGGATGATCAGGGATTTGTGCCCGAGTTTCCTAATGTAGCAGCCTAACTGACCCATCCTTTTCCAGCCATAATCAGCAGTGGGGTTAGCTGAGCTACGACAGGTTTGTAGTGCGCAAGTTTTGGGTGCAGCTCTAAATCTGAATACACTTGGGGGTGATTTGTAAGCATGTATTAAACAGAGCTGAGCTGATGAACCGGTTACAAGCAAATAAAAGAGATCACATCTTCCATAATCTGCTTTGTATAACATAGGGTGGAGCTGGCTGACTGCTGAAGGGATCGGGTGGAGAGATCGGCATTCCAAAAGGATTTGAATTATCGAAGGTTTTTATTTACTGGGGCAGGGAAGGGGGAACCAGAGCTTCTCTCCAAGGTTGCATATGAATCTCTGTATTTCAATAGCAACATACATCTGGCCTTTTTGCATCTTTTGCACCTCCTGAAAGAACTCAAACAACATTGGGTCCTGTTCATGCTTAAGTCAAAGTACATGGTTGTGTTTAAGCAATTAAATAATGGGTATCTTTCTGACTCCACCCAAATGAAAACAAGGAAACAAATCAGTGCTGACCTGCTCTCATACAGCAGCATACCTCGGGTTTAAGTATAAAACTGTGTTTAACAGAGTGGACTTCACACCGCCTAGTCATCTCAATGCACTCTCCTGCATATTGAGCATACAAAATATTGAGGCATGGGGTAAGGATGCCAGTATCGGAAACCAAAACCAGTGTGATGAACCCTTCTGAACCAGACTCTCCTTCTGTCAGGGTTGGTTGAAAAGAGATAAGAATTGGTCTCTGCAACAACTGAAAGACACTGAAACCTTGTCTTTCTATGTCCTTAGACCAACATGGCTATAATCTGTACCCCTGAAAGACACATGGGCACAAGAATAGATGACTGTGAGGTAAATGAGAGTGGGTATTTGCAGCCTTAGCATCTCCATGGCCATTGTGTGCACATTCTTACTCACAGTAAATGACTTTGAATCTTAGCCTTCTTTTGCTGAAAGGCAAATTATTATGGCCTAACTTTCATGTACCATAATTTTGCACCTATAATCTGCCTCTCAGATAATTTCCACCTTGAAAATAAGTACTGGGATAAATCACATCCTCAGATCATGGTCACCTCTTTAAAAGTACCATTCCTGTACCCCTGTTATCCCATAGTAAAAACAGAAAAACTTGTTGATAAACTTTGCCCTCATATTATCTGCATATAAATATAACTTGCACTGCTGCTTAACTAATGTTTTTTAACAGAAAATATGGTACATTGGAAACTTTGCAAGTGAAGAGCATGTATTATTTTAGCAGATTGTCTAGCTCTATGATTCTGCTATGTAGCTGTATCTTCAGAGCTTGAGTGCTACATGCACACAATGCATTATTCATTGAATTATCTGTGAATAACTCAGATAACTCGAGTTATTCATAGATAATCACTGTGAAATAATTCACTTCAGTGGCTATTGACACCCAGACTGCAGGAATGGCACATAACTTCCTGACATGAGACGAATTAGTGGACAGGCTTTTCTTTATTTCAAATGAGACAGACACTTGGAGGAGAATATTTTGGGCGCATCTGATGGCAGCACTGAGCATTTCATCTTGCATATATTAACAGGCATTACAAAATTAAGATGAAAGCATTTTGCATGGCTGGTCAACATTTTTCATCAAAACTATTTTTGTAGAAAATTTAACATTTACAACTAAATTAATTTTTGGGGGAAAAGTAGATTTACCATTTAAAAAAATCACATGCCTCAAACTGAACATATTTAAATTTGGAAATATGACCTAGGTTCCTCAGGGGAGGTCTATTTAATTGTCTCATGTTTCCATTCCCCTTTATGGGATGGGCTACTTGACTGGACTGTTTTTCCCATAATGCTCCCTTACTGGGGTTTCCAGGATGCACCATCTATAATCTCCACGAGAGGTGGCCTTTATGGTGCACTCTGAGAGGCAGCCCAAAGTATAGAGAACAATGACCCCAGGAGGCACTGAGGCAGTGTTTCTAAATCACAATGTTAAGTTCTTAATTTTCACCAGAAATTAGTCTTTCATCAGGGTGAAGCCATTTTAACCTTCTGGCTTCCTGTTTCTGGCTCATATTAACTAAATGTTTTAGCCGCTCAGTGTAAAAATCATCTTGCAGCTGTGGTAAAGGCAGATGCTGAAGCCCCACGTTACAGGGATTCTGACCTGGCCCATGGAATAGGAGTCTCTGTGGAAAGATTAGCTGCCTCTCAGACCTTAGGTGCTAGATAGTATCTCTAAAGGGGCTGGAGCCAAGTTGTCCACATAATGATAGGCAAAATAGACAGCTGGTACCACTTTCTCATTTGGCAACAGGTTACCCCCAAAAAGGACAAATCTGCCCTTTCCATAACAGCCTGGTTTTGGTTAGCATGGAGAATAGCGAAGTCAAGTCAATGACTCTTTGCTTTCGAGGGAGCGGGGAGCGTGGGGGATAAGCAGCAGTGCTTCCTAGAATCGGGCAAGTAGATCAGAGGGTGTAAGTCTTCCCTGCCCACAGTGCCAGCTCATGTTCCTCTCAGAGCCCAAGTGGGGCAGAGGCTTTGGGTTGGCCTTTGACAGGAACATATTACTTTTGTGTGTATTGCTGCAGCACCTGAGAGCCTTAGGCCTGGAGAAGACTCCATTGTGCATTTCCCTCTTTGTGTACTGTTGCATAAACAGAGCTTTACTAATTAATTCTTGCAGATATCTTCTGGCCCATAGCCTGTTTGCAAGCAGTGCCTTGCAGGTATTAGAAATGTTAAGTGGTGTTGGTTAGTTGCGACTGGAAGCACAGGTCACACAAGGTAGTTCTCTTCTACGACGTATACTGTTCCTGTCTGATTTCCCTGTGTAGCCTACACAGGTGGGTGGTGTATATGGACAGGATAGGGAGAAAAGGGGCTGCATGTATTTGGTACTTCAATTCCGATAGGTAGGGAGCAGGCAAAGCTTTTGGCTTAATAAGCAGCATAAAGGGGATAGTGATACTGCTGTGTGGACCTTCAAGAAGGCACAGTGTCAGGCAAGGTACTGGGGCTATAGGCACTGGGGATCTCCTGGTTTAACACAGTCAAGTGGTATTTTTTGCCTTTGGTCCCATGGAGGAGTAGCTCTTCAAATCAGTTGCTTGTGTTTTGTCTTGATGCTCCCGTGCAGGATGCTCCTGATGTTATGGAGGTCAGGACAACTTTGGGAGGAGTTGCTAACATCCAAACCAAAAGACCCATTCCACTTTTAACTCATGGAGAGCAGCTGATTCAGAAACCTCTACAGGAGGTCCAGGCATTGAATGAAGACTGTGATGGTAGCACCTGCTTACATCTCTTGAGCGTATTTCAACAAACCTTGTAGCAGCAGGACCTCGGCACCATAGTCCCCCTGCTTTAGCTGTGGCAAGTTAGGGTGTTATGTCTTGTGGTTGAGTGTGTAGTTTAACTAATAGGTTAGATAATGGATTTGTATAAGATGATTTGGATAGGGATGACCCTGCCTCTGGTGCGAAGTCGGACTGGATAACCTCTGGAGATCCCTTCCATTCCTACTTCTCTGTTCTTTACAGAAACCTTTCTGTCATTAGGCTTTCACGTTCACTGTTTCCATGCGCATCCTGCCAAAATACTTGCAGACCTAGAAAGTTAGAATAAGAACAAACGCTTGTCACGCACCAAGGTGTAGGCGGTCTGACTAGTGGCTAATGTGAACTGATAACCAGAGGGTCTGAGGAGTAATCAGTTCAAAGCCAGAGGGTCAGAGCCACAATCAAGGCTGAAAAGACCAGCAGAGCAGGCTGGGTCAGGTACTTAGCGTCAAGGTCCAAACAATCTGAGTCATGAAACAGAGGCAGAGCTCAAAGTCCAGGCAGGGTCTGCAGCAGTTATTCAGATCTAGAATGAGGAGACAGTAGGGCTGCCCATGTGCAGCAGGAGCCTTGTTCAGACAGCTGCCCCGGAAAACCAGAAGTCTTATATAGGCAGGAGGATCCAGTCAAGAGCCAGAAGCCCCAGGCCAATCAGGTACCAGCAGTAGGTTGCCTGTTCTCATTGGGCCCCCTTATCACAGAATCACAGAAAGTAGGGTTGGACGGGACCTCAGGAGGTCACATCTGGTCCAACCCCCTGCTCAGAGCAGGACCAACCCCAACTAGATCATCCCAGCCAAAGCTTTGTCTAGCCAGGTTTTGAAAACCTCCAAGGATGGAGAGTCTACCATCTTTCCGGAAAACCTGTTCCCAGAGACTTAATACCCTCCTAGTAAGAAATTTCTTCCTAATATCTAATGTAAACTTCCCTTGCTGCAACTTGAGACCATTGCTCCTTGTTCTGTCCAATGCCGCCACTGAGAACAGTTCAGATCAGTCGTCTATTGAATCCCCTGCAGGTAGTTGAAGGCTGCTATCAAGTCCCCTCTTAGTCTCTTCCTCTCTAGACTAAATAAGCCTGGTTACCTCAGTCTTTCCTCATAAGTCCTGTCCTGCAGCCCCCTCACCATATTTGTTGCCTTTCGCTGGACACTCTTCAATTTGTCGACATCCTTTCTGTAGTGGGCACTCAAAACTAAACACAGGACTCCAGATGTGGCCTCACCCTGCTGACTAGTAGAGGGGAATAATCACTTCTCTTGACCTGCTGGCAACACTCCTGCCAGTGCAGCCCAGTATGCCACCAGCTTTCATGGCAACAAGGGCACACTCCTGGCTCATATTCAGCTTATTGTCCACTGTCACCCCCAGGTCCTTTTCTGCAGCGCTGCTGCCCAGCCAGTCACCCCCAGCCTGTACTGGTGCATGGGATTGTTCCATCCCAGGTGCAGGACTTTGCACTTGTCCTTGTTGAACCTCAGGAGTTTCCTTTTGGCCCAATCCTCCACTTTGTCTAGGTTGCTTTGAATCCTAGCCCTACCTGTCAGCATATTTACTACTCCTCCTAGCTTGGTGTCATCTGTAAACTTGCTGAGGGTGCCATCTTCCAGGTCGTTGTAGCCCCAGGACTGACCCCTGGGGCACTCCACTTGATACCAGCTGCCATCTAGACATTCAACCATTGATTACTACTCTCTAAGCCCAGTGATCCAGCCAGTTTCCTATCCACGTTACAGTCCGTTCATCCAGCCCATACTTCCTTAGCTTGCCTGAGAGAATGTTGTGGGAGACTGTAGCGAAATCCTTGCGAAAATCAAGGTACACCACATCCACTGGTCTCCCCACATCCCCGGAGCCAGTCATCTCATTACAGAAGGCAATCAGGTTGGTTAGGCATGACTTGCCCTTGGTGAATCCATGCTGTCTGTTCCTAATCACCTTTTCCTCCTCCAAGGGCTTAGAAATGGATTCCTAGAGGATCTGCTCCATGTTTTTCCCAGGGACTAAGGTTAGGCTGACTGGTCTGTAGTTCCCTGGATCTTTCTTTTTTCCTTTCTTAAATATGAGCACTATGTTTGCCCTTTTCCGACCATCCAGGACCTCTCTTGATCACCATGAGTTTTCAGAGATGATGGCCAGTGGGTCTGCACTCACATCAGCCAGCTCCCACAGCACCCTCCGGTACATCCCATCCAGTCCCATTGACTTGTACATATCCGGCTTCTCTAGGCAGTCCCTAACCTGTTCTTTCACTACTGCAGGCTGCTCACCTCCTCCCCAAACTGTGCTGCCTGGTGCAGTAGGTCTGGGAGCTGACCTGGCTTGTGAGGGCTGAGTCAAAAAAGGCATTGAGCACTTCACCTTCTCTGAATCCTCTGTCACTAGGTTACCTCCCCCATTCAGTAAGGGACCCACATTTTCCCTCATCCTACTCTTGCTACCGACATGCTTATAGAAACCCTTCTTGTTATGCTTCGCATCCCTTGCTAGCTGCAACTCCAGTTGCTCTTGGGCCTTCCTGACTTCATCCCTGAATGCCTGAGCAATGCTCTTATACTCCTCCATAGTTATTTTTCCAAGTTTCCACTTTTTATAAGCTTCCTTTTTGTGATTTAGTT
This sequence comes from Crocodylus siamensis, assembly GCF_052110815.1. NCBI lineage: Eukaryota > Metazoa > Chordata > Crocodylia > Crocodylidae > Crocodylus > Crocodylus siamensis. The sequence continues at coordinate 196,036,188 of NC_143399.1, forward strand.
TACAGAACAGTTCCTTGCTAAGCCAAGCTGGTCTTCTGCCATACCTGCTATTCTTCCTGTGCATTGAGATGGTTTGTTCCTTCACTCTCAGCAAGTCTTCTTTGAAGTACAGCCAGCTCTCCTGGACTCCTCTTCCCCTGAGACCGGCTTCCCAGAGGATCCTGCCCATGAGTTCCCTGAGTGAGTCGAAGTCTGCTTTTCTAAATTCCAGGGTCCTTACTCTGCTGCTCTCCATCCTTTCTTTCATCAGGGTCCTGAACTCAATCATCTCATGGTCTTTGCTGCCCAAGTTGCCATCCGCTACTACATTACCCACCAATTCATCCCTGTTTGTGAGCAGCAGGTCAAGAAGAGCATGGCTCTGAGCTGGCTTCTCCAACACTTGTACAACAAAGTTGTCCCCAGCACTCTCCAAAAACTTCCTGGATCACCTGTGCACTGCTGTATTGTCCCCCCTGCAGATGTCAGGGTGATTGAAGTCCCCCATGAGAACCAGGGTCGATGATCAGGAAACTTCCCCTAGCTGTTTTTTCATCCTCCACTTCCTCCTGGTCTGGTGGTCTATAGCAGACCCCCTCCCTCCCCCCCCCCCAACCACATCAACCTTATTGCTCTCCCCTCTAACTTTAACCCAGAGACTCTCAACAGGCCTATCTCCAGCTTCATACTGGAGCTCTGAGAAAATCAAATGGCTTTTACATAAAATGTAACTCTTCCTCTTCTCCCCTGCTTGTCCTTTCTGAACAGTTTGTCCCTATCCATGACGGTGCTTCAGTCCTGCGAGCTCCCACGTCTCTGTTATTCCAATCACATCATAGTTCCTTGACTGTGCAAGGACTTCCAATTCTTCCTGCTTGTTTCCCAGGCTCCGTGCATTCATATACAGGCGCTTGAGATAACTAGTTGATTGCCCTGATTTCTCAAGAAGTATCCTGCCACTTCACCTTCATTCATGAGCTGTGCCCAGGTGGAGAATAGAGCTGGACTTGGACACTGAGCCTCTAGGGCAGGAGGTTGGGCCTGGATCCTGACACACTTTCAAACAATTTGGTTAGGAACCTGTCATTTAACATATTAAAATCTGAGGAAGGGGACTTTGTGTCCACATTATCTAACTTCTCTTCCCAGCTATACAGTTAATTCAAGAACAGTTATCACCTAAAAAATTCTTGCTGCTTGTGTATGTCCTGGACCATCACAGCTGCAATGTGACTCCAACCTTGTTACATTCAGAGTCTTTCCTTAGTGGTGCTCTGTAGTGAAATCCTCATCTTTTTCCTGGGGTGTAGGTTGTAGCCGTGTTGGTCTAAGGACATAGGCAGACAAGGTTCTTTGAGTAAATCTAATATCTTTTATCAGACCAACTCAAAGAATTGGAAAAATTCTTCTTACCAAGCTTTCGGGCACAAACACTCTTTGTCAGACTGAGGAGGCATCTGTGCTCTTCCTGGATGGCTGGAAGAGCACAGACCATCCTTTTCCTGAATTTTTTTTTGCTGGCCTCTTCTAACACCCTTCCACTGTAAATATGAATGCGATGCTTCTGACACCAGCCAGGTCACAGAGGCAAGGAAGGAAGACAGGTGACATGGTAAATGCTTAAGGCATCTTAGAGTACTGCTGTCCCTTATGTCTTCTACATGGCAAAGAAAAGTGGAAAAAATATCCAAACAGATGAAAAATGTCCTGCTGTTTCACCCTTTCACAATCTCTCTCCTTTTTAACGCCCTCTTTAAGATGTATAGATGCTGTTCTGCCTGCTAATAAATGGCCCTTTTGCACAATAAAGCATGTAAATTGGGCTGTCAAGTATTTCACACACAAAGATATTTCCTTTCAAATACCATAAATATCACAATGTAGGGATAACACAGAGTGCACTCTCTCATTGTTAGGACTGGAGAGGAATCATTTCCACAGTTTGGACTTTTATCCTGAGAGCAGTGTACTCATGCGTTTCCTATTGGCTCCTGTAAAAAGTTAGCCTTGGTCTAGGTTGATGTCACTCCTTTGAAGTCAGCGGAGGTACTGGTTTAAACAAGTGGAGCATCTGGCTCTTATATTGGATGTACCCCACCCCCACCACTCCTTTATTCTTGTTATGTTCAATGCATTGAAGCAGGCTACACAGCAAGCTACTGAGGGGAAAAGGGAATATAAGAAAAATCAATGATCTTTATTATCCTGTAGCAACAACTTGCTTTTGGAGGTTTTGACTTGCAATGCCTACCTGGAAATGTGCATCACGGGATGTGCGTGTGTGTGCGTGTGTGCGCATGCATGTGCACCCATGTGCACGCACAGCTAAAAAAAGCACCATTCTTTAAGCAGTCTAAATTAATTTTCACAGGCCCTTGTTTATAAAGAGTATTTCTAATGGTGGCATGTCCAACCACAGAAACATTACTTGTCTGAGGCTGCGCTCTTGAGTTCTATTTGCTGACCCATTACTGCATCAAAAATGAGGAGATTGAATTTAGTTCCAATAAAATTGCATTAAGTTTACAATAGATGTCTTTTATTTCCAATTGGATATGGCAGCTCCCTTCTTTACCTTATTTTTCTGCACACTGTTTCCAACAAAAAGATCCAACACAAGTCTTTCTGGGTCTTACCAGTGACCTTCTCGAGAGAACTGGTAGCAAAGTCCTATTGCATTAAGATACCATTGTGTTAGGGTAGTTTCCAATGCTAATAAATCGCTGGATCAATGATACTTATGTTAGTGTAGTTAGGCTGGGTCCTTCTTGTAATCTCATTGAACTGATTGTGAGAGGTCTAATACATGATACTTCTTTCTTACTATGAAATATATAGAGACAAGCTGTTTATGTTACATCACGGTATTCAGCACTTTGGTATCTGAGTAATAATATTACAAGTAGAGATGATCAAACACTTCAGTGACTTATTGGTTGCTTGGTGTGAGAGCTAGTCCCATCAGCTCTCAATGCGTTTGATGCTCAAAGTACTCAATGAATATTTCAGAAAAACTATTTTCAGGCAATGAATTTATGATGTGTTTACTTCGATTATCTGTTCTGCCTGATGTATAATTGGTAACTGTATGACTAACAAAAGCCCTTCACAGTGGAATCCGATTGTGCCAAAATGAGCATTATTTGACAGCGAATATTTCACAAAGTTGTGGGCTCTGTAGTGTTACTTGAATGCCAGTAATCATTTCAGTATTGGCAAAAAATGACTAGTATACTTCCACAAACTGCAAGGAATCAAAGTCAAGCTGTTTTGTTTATGAATATTTACAAATCTGTTTTCATTTTATGACTTGCTCTAATTGTAACTAGAGTTTTGTCAACATTTATCAAATGCCAACATTAAAGTGAAACTGATATTGATGAAAAAAATCAGGAAAAAATCCAAAAAATTAAAATAAAAAAACCCCACGAAAATAAACCCTCTTTTTCAAAAGTCTCAATATTTTTGGTTCAGCTCTGTTGGAGTGCAGAACTTTTTGCATGCATTTAACTGAGTTGCTAGCAACTAAGGCTGTTTGAAATGCATACAAAAAAGATCACCTGCAGACTTCATGTAGGCATCTTCACAACTTCAAAATTGCCTTCCTCACAAACCTGGCTTCTTACAAATTATTCTTTGCGTTAAGAAAGATGCTGCTTGTGAGTGAAAATGGCCCCTCTTTACTCCAAAGGGGTTCTATTTTCAAGCAGGACTCCATGCACTTTGGAGGAATTCTTGATTAAATTTGGTCATTTTCAATATATTTCACTTTGGTCACCAAAGTCACCAAATTTGTCTGTAATTTTATTTTTTGAATGGGGCTTTTAAGAGGAGAGTTTCTTGAGGAACTCAGTGTAGGTTCAATGCTGCATTTTTCCTCACTTCTTCTATATTTAAATGTTGAATTATTATTTTTTTCGGGCTTGAATCAAGCTCTGGGTGTGCACGGTGGGCCCAAAGACAGTACAATCTGCAGTAACAACATAGGGAGATATAGGGCTTTGGGGAGGATGAGGGCAAAATCAATAAGATCATGCAGTCACTTGGGAGAGAAATACTCATCTTGTTGTCGGCTCTGTCTTTTATCCTGCCCTGTGTCCTTCCCTGTTTGTAATCAATGATGCAAGTGGTGTGTGCTGTCTTTGGTTGGGGTCATCTATAATTTCTCACTGTTGCTTGACCTAGTGAACCCAATATACTGTGTCCTGGGAAGGAACTATTTTTTTCTTCCAGAATCTGCCCACAGAGCAGTTTGCTTTGAGAAGCCAGTACCGATCTCTGTTAGCCATGCTGCATTAAGGGCTTGGTGATGCTGTGGGAAGAGGAAGTCTCCAAGTATGTATTTAGGAACTAAATCAGATGAGCCTGTTTCTTTTCTAACTGAAGACCATGTACTGCCACCCATGTTCACAGGGATCAGACAGTTACTTACCATGCAACTCATCCCATTAATTTCCATGGGGTTGTATGTGAACTGCTCGGCTTGAGTAGCACAGTCTGCCTGTCATCCCAGAACCAGAGTAACTGCTGATTTGAACAAAGTTTTTCCTGATTTGCCCCTGGGAGCAGAACTGAGCCCAGCATTTACCACTGAGACTACCCAACTTTGGCATCACTGATTATTTAACATCAAACGTTTTGAGTCTGAAATAGGTCTCTTGATAGTTTGCCTTAACAAGTACGATCTGTGCAGCCCACATACTTTTAAAATAATTATTTTACTCCCACAGCCATTAGTGAAAAATGTGACATCTTCCCCTCACTCACAGTGATATGTCATCTGTGCTTAAGTACCAGATGGTGCTGAAAAGCAAGCAGGAGAAATCGGCATGTATTTTTTTCTTTCTTTCTTTCTTAACATGCAGAGAAAATAAACCATGTAAAATAAGGAATGTTTCACCTGTGGTAGGAAAATACATTTTAGAAACGCATGGCTTCTTTGCTACCTAGCAGGGAAAAAAATGCAGTTGATCTCTGGAAGAAAAGATTCTGGGTGATGGGGGAATTAAAACACTTCTGGTCTAAATGGCAAATATTTGGAAGGAGAAGCTAATGAAATAGCTAGCTAGGGTGCCTGCATGGTTCAGACTCCTCCTGTTACTTTCACAGGGTTGTTGCATGTCAGGGGCCACTTCTGGGGTTGGTCATCAGGCTGAGATCCAGCAGATCAGTTCAGCTTTGCCACAGAATTCCTATGTGACCTTGGGCAACTTATTTGATTTCTCTGGGCACATCCACGCAAGACGCTAACGGTACAGTAAACTCATTGCACTGTGCATTAGTGTGGCATGAAAGAACCATGCTCACGTGCAGCAGAATTAGTCTACTGCACATTAGCATCACTTAAAAAGCATTACAGGTACTAAACTTAATACGCAGTAATTACAGAACATTAATGAACATGTAGCTGCACCCTTGATTAGTCTCCTCCTTGACAGAGGGAAATAACAACATATCATTGGTTTGTCTTGTCTGTGTATGTACAGAGCCTCACACAGTGATTGAAGCGCTAGGTGCTGCAGGAATATAAAGGGGGAGGTGCCATGCAGATGGCTACAATCTCCTGGGAGCAATCGGCAAAGTCAAGTCACATAAATACAGTCCTGAGCATATCAAGTGTTCTCATAGGGAGCAGAGAGGGGAAATGTTAAGTTCAGACACAGTTGATGCTGCTTCATTTTACCCCTCAGGGGTCCCAGGATCAGAAAAGTAGGAAGGCAGTTTTGAAGCAGAGAATAGAAAGGTGCACTCATGGTGGGAGTGTGCTGTGCTGACCAAGACCTGGCTGGAGTACAGCGCACTCTGTTTCAACAAGTCTCCTATGTGCAGTATGGTTGGGCTGATACAGCATAGATCTAGACCTTGTGCATAGAGCTGAGGATCTGGTCTGTTACTTTGAACCAGAGCCATAATAATTCATTAATGCATTTGGAAATTAAAACGTGAATTGAACTTTCTGCAAATCACAAGTTCTCATCATTGGTTTTGCTGGCTACACATGCAAGGGGTTTGCAAATCCTAATAGTCCCTGAACTTCAGCACAAATGATTCTGCATCTCAGAAGTCTGTAGAGGAGTTTGCTGTTCTTGCATTTCAGACCTTTGTCATCCATCAGGTTCCAGCTTAGATGAAGGGTGACCCAAGTGTAGCCCAGGTAACTCGGGTATATACTCCCCTTCTCCAATTGAAGGGGGGATTGTTAGCTGGCAGGTGTGCTGTGGGGGGGAGAACTGCAGACCGCCCAGTTTCTCTCCATCCCTGTAGAACCAGGCCAGGACAGTCAGGGGACTTCACTACATACACATTTATTTACATTAACTTATCACAAGGGAAAGGAACACGAATATAAACATATGTACAGTGTATATATATTTTCAAGATATCTCAACCAGTAACATAAACAATACCCTCTGGGTAAAGGACATAAAACCTTATACCCGTACTCCAGATACAGGTAAGTCACAGGTAAGTATCTGATCTGAAACAGATAAACTCCAAAGATGAACTCAATCCCGAGGGGAAACCCCAATGCCCTTGGGCTTTTCCCAAGACCTACAAAGAAGCTGGTAAGCTTAGGGGGGCCCTCCCAGTGGGACCTCCCTTTTCAGGAGCCCTTAACTAACCAGGGGCGACTCCCTCCATTGTGGGAATCCTCTTTTTCCTGCAATTCACGGCTCCCAGGCCTGGAAGGTGGCCCTCGACCTCTGCGCCAGGCTGCTCTCTCACCTGCAGTGGGTTTTGGGGGGGGGGGCTGTCCCCTGGAACAGGGCTCCACTATGCAGGGCTTCTGGGGCCTCTGGCTCGGCCCTGTCTGCTGGCTCGGTAGCCCAATCACCGTCTGGCTCTCTGGACTCAACCTTTTGCTATGGGTCGGAGGCCTGGGCTGCCTCATGCAGCACCAGGCTCGGTCCACTCCTGGCCCCTCCGTGCAGCGCCTCCTGCACCGAGCTCCCAGCCTTGTTCTGGGGGTTGAGGACCTGAGCTGCCCAAGCACTCCAAAGATGCTGCTCTGCGCACCATCCTGTGCACCATGTCTCTGGCCGCACGCCAGAGGTTGCAGACCTGAGCCTCCTTACGCAGCTTCCAGGGTCTGGACGCCGTGCACTGTGCTGCACACCGAGAGCCTAGCTGCTGGAGCTGTCCGTCGTTTGCCGGCAATGGAAATCTTCGGGGTGCTTCTGGGCTACTGCTTCGCCCTGCTTTGCAGCTCTCCTCAGCTCTTCTAAGCCCCGCTCTTCCCTCTTCTCTGTCCCCGACGCATCTGCCCCCGTGCTGGGCACGCAGCCCCTTTTATTCGCTCCAGGGCTCTGCCCCGAAGTCTTCCAGACCCAGTGTTGCAGTCTTCAATCAGGTCCGGGTGGGGGGGGCACACTCCTCTCCCCCTCCCCTCAGGAAAGGGGCATGACTGAACTCCTCTTGCTGCCTCCTGATTGGGGGATAAGCCCCACCAATCAGAACAGCAAGACTCAACCCAAGCTCCAAAAGGCAAGCCTGCTACATAAGTGAGCATCAAATATGCTAAGTGAACATTTTGTGGACAACTGTAAGAATTCATGCATCTCTATCATGGCAAATACATCTGAACAAGCGTACATCTACAGAAACCCAGCTTGTTTTATAGTTAAGATCAAGTTATTCATAAAATATATAATGATTATTAATAGACTTCATAATGTGTTGTTTGACCATCTCTGATTATACTTGTTAATAATCGTTAATATACCACACCTCCATTTGATGTTCATTGGTGGTGGACGTTACATTCAAACTGATATCCAAAAACCAATGGCTCTGAAGTCCCATTGCCATTCCTCTTCATTGTTGTTTTAAAACTGACTTAGACTTGGATCACTTCAAACTCATTCTTTTTTATAAAATCATTCTCTTGTTGATTTAGTTTTCCACATGGGTTGACTTTAGACTCAAGAAGGTTAAAAGGTGTGGCCAAGGTCATGAAGTGCCTTAGTGGCTGCACAAGGTTCCCAAATCACAAAAACTACAGAAAATGTCCCAGCCTGAGCAAGGTTGTATAAGCAAACTTCAGCAACCAGTGGGTTACAGCACCTTAAATAGCAGAGCTTATAATGGAAACACTAAGGAAAATCTGAATGTAGCAGCAGTACAGTAGTAATGCATTACTTACTCAATTAATGGCTTTGTTCTTAATAGAAACAGGTTCATTATATGGTAAGGAGCGAAGTTTGCATTAAATAGAAACATCATTTGGTGTTTTATTGATTAAAAGGAGATTAGATTTCCATGATGTTCTTTAGCAGATAGGATGCCTCGGAGGAAATGTATATATTTGTATTATGAGGAGGAGGGTTTTATTACAGTATAATGGAAAGAAAATGTATCTCATAATGATAGTTTATATCACACAAGGGATCCAATAACTAAAAGTTTAACTCTTAACCCAGCAGTGAAGTCCAGAAATACTCTGTATTAATGTGTTAATGGGAACTAACACTTTCCATTTGGAGAGCCTCTTGGAAACATGCCGTATCTGACAGCAAGTTCATAATCTCTCTCTTGAACTAGGAAGACCAATCAGACTGATACCTATGGGACATTATAGAGCTGGCTTGCATGGAAGAAAATGTAAAGGGCAAATTATTACATCAAAAGGCCAGCATCAGCAGAAAGATAATCATCTCCAATCACTGGATATACAGTGTACATCTTCTCCCACTTTTCTCCCTGGATCTATTGAGGTAGAAATATTGGTAGTGATAATCACCCACAAAGTATTTCACTGGTATCTATGAGATCACTGGTGCTTTAAAAAAATGTGAAGGTACAGACGGAGGGACAGATTCTCAGCTGTGCCACCTCAGAGCCTCCTATGCCTTTCCAACCTGCCTCCTGCCAGAACTGAAAGGTTGGTCATGTTGCCAAAGTCTCAGCTGCTACAATGGCCCATTGATATGCAGTGTAGGTTCAGAACAGCCTGCAAGCCCCTCTGTTATGCCAAGAACCAATCCAAGAGGGCTGCTTTGAATGCTCCTTGGCCACAGCTCCCTGCACCATTATCTGGGTTTGTTGGTTTTAGGAATTACGTACATTTAAAATCAAGTGACAGGGACCACCATGCATGTATGCATGTGCGGGCATGAGCTCATTTGTTGCAAATTAGCATCGTTGGGTGCCTATATACGAGCAGGGAGGCTGCTTGAAGCAGCGCATTGGAGCAGACTCGATTAGTCAAGTCACCTGGAGCGTGATAATTCCCACAGTCTCCTGCATCTCATGTATCAGCATCCCTGCATTTCAAAATGGCAGCGGGGGAGCACTTTCTCTAAAGTTCATTCAACGAGCTTTAGAGAAAGCACCCCTGCTGCTGTTTTGAAGTGTGGGACACTGATGCACAAGAAGCTCTGGGCATTTTAATTAGAGTGGCTCTTGGAGCCGCTTTAATTAAAGCGCCTCCCCCCACCCCACACACACTCCCACAGCATGTGTATAAATGCCCATTATGTCTTAGGTCCCAAGACATAGATGGAAACTGTTTGGGTATGTTTAGAGTATGTGTGTACAAGAGCTAGTAAGAATGGATCCTCTTGCTTCGGGGAACAAAACTGAATATTCTCCTCAGAACCAGTTGGGTGGCCATACTGGGTGATTTTCCTACCTCGGTATGGAAAGAATTGGTACAGTGAGCACATGGTCTTAGTACAAATTATTTCTGATCATAGATGTACAGATTTCTGAAACATAAACCCATTGTTTTTCTATACATCCAGGGCCAAATCTTTGGTGAAGTTAATGGGAATTGTTTTATTAACTTCAATGGGGCCAGGCTTCAGTCCTAAATTATTCTGAAGAGTTCAATTAATGGTAACAGAGGCCTAATGTCAGAGACTAATAATCTACCTTTAACAATCTAATCATTCTTTGACAGATGTTGGACTAGTAGATAATCTAGTGATCTTTGGTGATAGCTGTATGACAGTGTAAGAAAAACACTACTCATGGCAAAGTGCAAATGATTTTCCATGAGACTCTTTACAGATAATCAAGGTTTACAATGGATAGATTCTGATTCCTTCTTTCTTTCTTTATGTTGACTAGAAGGCAAAGTAGTTTTGCATCGTATAGACTAACCCAAGTAGATATATCACATGCTTCTGTAAGCTGTAGCTTACTTCATCAGATGTTGTGAAAAGCCTCCAGTTTTGACGTAACAGTGTTTCATCTCAAATTTCATTTTGAGTTGAAACAGCTGTTCCGTTCCGTCGAAACAGAAAGGCTGTTTCACCATTGTTTCGAGTTTCACTGGGGACAGGAAGTCAGCCCAACTGGGCTGACTTCCCATCCCAGAGCTAGATCCCTCTAGGGGCAGGAGGCAGCCCAGCTGGGCTGCTTCCTGGTCCCCCGTGCTACATCGTGCTGCCCAGCTAGACTGATTTCCCATCCTCAGCCTACGGTCGAAACGTTTAGACTTTCGAACCAGCCTCGTTTTGTTTCAAGGCTATTTCAACAGCCTTTGTTTCGTTCCAATGTTGCTATTTTGACCTTGAAATTGGTCAAAACACTGTCAGAACGAAACAGACAGCAACATTTTTCACAGCCCTAACAAACATTGAATCCATAGGAAAAAGGAGAACCAAAGATAACTCAGGTAATGGGATAAGAACCCACAGTCTTTATTTAAACCATACTTAACACAAACCCATCGGTGGATGATTTTTTGTTCCACAATTTCCTGTTCAAATATGTTTTTAAAAGGTCTGAGAACAGCCACCCTCAGCTCCGTGATGGAGCGTCCAGGGAGGTTAAGACATTCTGCCACAGGCTTGTGTGTCAAATTCATAGATGTCTGGCAGACAGCACATACCATGACTATAACTCAGTTTTCTCTCCTGTAGAGTCAAGTATAGAAGAATAGGGCATCTTTCACGTGCTCTGAAGGTGGGGCAGGGGGTCGCTTTAATTAGAGCAGCTCCAAGAGCCTCTGTAATGAAAGCACCCGCAGCATCTTGTGTATCAGCATCCCTGTGCTTTAAAATGGTGGGTGGGGCACTTTAACTAAACCTCATCAAATGAGCTTGAGTTAAAGCACCCCCACCCCCATTTGAAGCATGGGGATGCTGGTGTATGAGACACAGAGGCTGCTGGAGTCTGCTCCAACATACTGTAGTTACAGCACATTGGAGGAGCCTCCCCACACTGCAGGATCCCATAGTTTATAAGAGTGTACTGCTAAATGGGAGCTAATGGTTTGCTGTCTCCTCTTTCTCTCTAAATGTCAGGAGTTGCAAATATCAGTGCTTTGCTGCAGTCTTTATTCTGGAGGGGAAGTATCAACTCTTGCTATGTTTTTGTAGCCAAATCATGTTTGAGGACATATGTTAGAAGAGACAATTTCTCAGGGTTGGGGCACCTCCTAAATGTGCACAAAGGGTAAAGGTGGAAGGGGGGAAATACGCACACAGATTGTTTCCTTGCTTGCCAGAAGTTCAGACATCACTTTTTAACATGATAAAAGGATGTATACAAAGAAAACCTTCAAAACACAACTTGTATGTAAGCTAATACAGAGCTCTCTGCCTGAGTATGCAGGCAGCCCTGGCAGTAACTCAGGTGTGAACTATCCCATTTATTTTGATACATCAAACTTCAATATTGTTAACTATTTCCACTCTTCTCAAACCATGTAAGAAAAGAGAGAAAAGATGAGATTGTGAAGGAACCACTGCAGTGCTTTGATTCAAAGAGCTGGCCAAAGGGGACAGAGCAGATAGGATGAAATTAGAGCTGGCCAAAAAATGCCTTTTAAAAGCGGTAGTGTTTGAGTGATATTGTAGCTGTGATAGTACAGGAAATATGGGAGAGGTAAAGATTTTTGTGGGTGATGTCCAAACTGCATGGTTGAGATAAAGGTAGAAAAGCTTTTGAATGCAGTGCATTTTTCTCCAGGTCTGAGCCTCCATTGAAAATGTTTTCCTAATGAAAATTAAATTATTTTATTAAAATGTTGGGATTCTAAGGTAACTTTCATTGAAATATGGCATGCCTAAACCCTGAAGTATGTTGGCCAAAAAAAATTCTGATTTGGGACCTGTAGAGTCACAGTAGAAGAGTCAGATTGCTTCGTTTCCCCATTTGGGTCTATGGAAGACCCTGGCACATCAAGGGAGGTGCAATTCAAAAAAAAGCCTGGGCTGTAGAGGAGCACATGTGTTGAGGAGGACTGTACATTTAAATGCATTGCTGCCTTTCTGGAGCACTTGCATTGTAGACATGAACTTAAGGGCTTTTTATAGAAAAGAAGCACAGAAGCTGGATTTATTTGGCCTAGCTTTGGCCTGATTCAGCAATGCACTTTTACAATATGAATTGGCTCATTGAACTCAATGGCCTTAAACTCATGTTTAAGCACATGCCTAAGTACCTTGGCTAAAGTGTAATCTTAACTTCTAAGAGCACACTCTCCCTTTGTTATACAAACATGATTTTTATTTAATGCTTCCTGATGAGGCTTTATATATATGTAGCATTAGTGATGTCAATACTGGAATACTGTAGGTCAATCAGAAAGTGCCACCTCCTAATTTTTTACTTAGGCAAATATTATTGAAAAAAATTTGAGCTTACACAGAGAATTCACACATTATAACTGAACATACACCTGTTTTCAACATAGTCTCCTTTTTCATCAATGGATTTTTTTCATTTGTAGACAGGGGTATGTATCCTGTCATTCTGGTTCTCACATATTATAAAGAATATGGAAAATTGAAGAGGGTGCAGAAAAGCCATGAAAATAATCCAGAAGCTGAAACAAAATGTCTGGCAGTGACTTTTCAGACCCAGCAGGGTATAAAAGAGAACTCCCTTAGTGACCAGGGAGCCAGCAAACAGGGGCAGCAAACAGGGCAACCAGTTTGCCAGAAGTTTGCAGATTAGTTTGCATCCCAAGCTTTGAGGAGGGAGCCTTTTGACTTGGTGTGAAGGAACAGGGGAAAAAGGATCCCTTTGGGGCCAAGCAGCAGTAAACAGGCCAGCTTTCAGGCCAGTCAATAGGGAAGGCATGCTTGGAAGAAGGGCAGTAGGAGAGAAGAAGCAGATTAAGAGACCCAGGGAAATGGCTGGAGGCCATCGCAATGCCAGAGCCACTGCCACTGTCTCTGCTTGCACCTGTAAGATTTCTGTCTAGGCAGGACCGCTCACCATTGAGCCTTCCATCCAGGTCCAGGTTTGGTACTGTGGGGACTGCGGCTTGCAGGGTTTTTCTGGTGATGGCCAGGTTGTGGAGTGCCTTTGGTGGGAGCATCTCTCAGGGAACAGGCAGAAAGCTGCAAGAGGAGGTGGTGAGGCTGTGAGACTGTGCAGGAAGAACTGCCAGAGACCGTGCTAGACAAGGGAAGGCACAAGGACTCCTAGGAAGGTGGAAGCTGAAAGTCTGTGACCTCTGGCAGCAAACAGAAATCTTCATTTCGACCTGCAGCAGTTTGTCTGGAGAACAGATATGCAACCCTACCAACAGAGGAGGAGGAGCACGTTCTGTTGGTGAAGGAGGGCAGGTGAGGGCTCTGCAAGGTGGAAAGGATCTAGACCACCGCCACCAAGAAGAAGCGATGGGTGGTGGTGGCTGGAGACTCCCTTCTGTGGGGGGTGGAGGGATCCATCTGCTGACCTGACCTGTTGCATCAGGAAGTGTGCTGCTTGCCTGGAGCCTGGATACAAGGTGTCACAGAGGGTTTATCAAGACTCACCCAGCCCTCTGACTACTAGAGTTGTAGCTAGCAAGGGATGTGAAAGGTAACAAGGAGGGTTTCTACAAATATGTCAGTAGCAAGAGGAGGATCAGAGAAAGTGTGGGTCCTTTGTAAATGGGGGAAACAACCTAGTGACAGATGATGCAGAAAAGTCTGAAGCATTCAATGCATTTTTCACCTCAGTCTTCACAGGCAAGGTCAGCTCCCAGACTACTGCAACAGGCAGCACAGTTTGGGGAGGAGATGGGCAGCCAACAGTGGTGAATGGACAGGTTAGGGCCTATTTAGAAAAGCTGGATGTGTAAAAGTCCATGGAGCTGTGGTGGGCCAGTAGGGGGTGCTCCTGCATTGAGCCACCCACCTCACTGTGCCCGACCACCTTCCAGGCTCCCAGTGCCTCCCTGGGGGTGCCTCACGTCTGGCCGACCCGCTTCCTGGAGCACACCCGCTAGCCTGGGGGTAACACGGCCACTACCCAGGGCTGGGATTGATTCTGGCTCTACGCACCCTGGGAAACACAGGCCTAGTAGCCCTCGAGGGTACTTGACTCACTTCAAGCACTTGGGGGTGCTTCTCTCAGTTGGAAGCACAAGCAGTGGTCTCCCTTAGTCAGCCAAACCAAGAGGACCCCAAGGCCTAATCTAGACCCACACCTAATAAGTCTCCCATACTAGGTACAAAGGGGGACTTTACTGGTTACAAGGGGTAGGGTTGCAATAAGGTACAGGGTACAGCAATATCAGAGAAATCTCATAGAGCAAACTGGCATGGCTGGGTAGCCTTTGATCACACACCTGAGTTACTGCAAACTATATATCTAGTTAGATCTCGGGTAGCTTACTCACAAGTATCATCCAGAGGCAGGTGGAGATTCTCTCTGGAGGCAGGCAGTTCCTCGATCATGAGTTTTGAGAGAGAGAGAGCAAGTTTCAGATGGTTCACTCTTCTCTCTCTGAGTCTTCCTCATGGCTGCTGCCCCCTCCTTAACTTATATAGCCCTTGTGACCTCATTTACCTGGTCCAATGGAGGCCAGCACCTGTTGGCTCGCAGCCAACCAATTTGAAATGCATCACTAGTTGCTGGGCAGACTGGCAGTTCCTAGCTCCCCAGGGAGCCCAAGCCCCTCACCCAGGTAGGTGATGCCAGTCACGTAGGCAGAGGGAGCAGGTTTCCCCCCTCCCTCAGGAATGTATCTAGCTCAGGTTACCTAAAGAGATAGGATAAGGTGGGTACCTTCTGCAGGGCCCATCTTAACCAAATTGACACAGAGCAGAGTTTTTGGGGGGAAACAGAGGTGGCCTTCTGCCACAGGGGCCGGTCAGGATTCACCTGAGAGTGCTGAGGAAGTTGGCTTATCTGATTGCAGAACAACTGACTATCATCTTTGAAAACTCACAATGATCAGAAGAGATCCCAGATGATTAGAAAAGGGTAAACATAGTGCCCATATCTAAGAAAGGGAAAAAAGAGGATTCAGGGAACTACAGACCAGTCAGCTTCACCTCAGTCTCTGGGAAAATCATGGAGCAGATCCTCAAGGAATCCACTTCTAAGCACTTGGAAGAGGTGGTGATTAGGAATGATCACCCTGGATTCACATGCTTGACCAACCTGATTGCTTTCTATGATGAGATGACTCGCTCTGTGGCTGTGGGGAGAGCACTGGACGTGATATACCTTAACTTAAGGAAGGCTTTTGATAGTCTCTCACAACATTCTCCCAGGCAAGCTAAGGAAGTACAGGCTGGATGGAAGTAAGGTGGATAGGAAACTAGCTGGAGCATCAAACTCAGAGGGTAGTAATCAATGATTAGTGTCTTTTTGGCACCCGGTATCAAGGGGCCAGTCCTGGGGCTGGTTTTGGTCAATGTCTACATCAACGACCTGGAAGACAGCAGAGAGTATACTCTCAGCAAGTTCACAGATGACACCAAGCTGGGGGAAATAATAGATATGCTGGAGGGTAGGGCTAGGATTCAAAGTGACCTAGACACATTGGAGGATTGGGCCATAAGAAATTTCATAAGGTTCAACAACATCCTGCACTGAGGACAGAAGAATCCCATGCACCGGTACAGGCTGGGGCCTCGCTGGCTGGGCAGTAGCTCTGCAGAAAAGGACCTGGGGGTGACACTGGACAATAAGCTGAATATGAGCCAGCAGTGTGCCCTTGCTGCAAAGAAGGCTGGCAGCATACTGGGATGCATTAGTAGGAGTGTTGCCTGGCACTTCAAGGGAAGTGATTATTCTCTTCTATTCAGCACTGGTGAGGCCACATCTGGAGTACTGTGTTCAGTTTTGGGCCCCTCTCTACAGAAAGGATGTGGAAAAATTGGAGAGTCTAGTGGAGGGCACCAAAAATGGTGAGGGGCTGGAGGACATGACTTATGAGGAGAGGCTGAGGGAACTGGAGTTATTTAGTCTAGAGAAGAGAAGACAGGGGGGATTTAATAGCAGCCTTCAACTACCTGAAGTGGGGTTTGAAAGAGGATGGAGCTGAACTGTTCTCAGTGGTGACAGATGACAGAACAAGGACCAAGGGGCTCAAGTTGCAGCAAGGGAAATTTAGGTTGGATATTAGGAAGAACTTTCTCACTAGAAGGGCAGTAAAACACTCAAACAGGTTGCCCAGAGAAGTTGTGGACTCTCCATCCTTGGTGGTTTTAACACCCGGCTAGACAAAGTTTTGGCTGAGATGATCTACTTGGGGATGTCCCTACTCTGAGCAGGGGTTGGACTAGATGTGCCCTCCTGAGGTCCCTTCCAGCCCTGCTTTCTATGATTCTGTTACTTGGGGACCTCAGTTTGTTTAGCTTATTAAGAAGAATATGATCAAAAGAAGACTTCATTGTGATGTGTAAGAATTGGCAGATGAAGAAAATACTGGCACCAAAGATCTCTTTAATCCTTCAGAGAAATGCATAAGAAGAACCAATGGCAAGAAAGTAAACCCAAAATAAAAAAAAGGAAATTGTGTTACAGTAAGTATGATTAATCATTGAAACAAACTTTCAATGGCTGCAGTGATTCTCTGTCTCTTGACGTATTCAAATCGGGACTGGATCCCTTTGTGGAAGATGGCCTTAGCCAGACACAAGAGACTGAATTCAAAACAAGGGAAACTGAAGGAAATTTTCTGGCCGGTCTCCCGAAGGAGGTCAGAACTAACAGGCCCTTCAGACATTAAAATCCATGAGTCTAGTTGGGGCACCTGCAGGGACTGGCAATTACCTTGGTCCCTTTGAGGAGTTGCAGCGAAGAAACCAAAATGCTAATCTTAGCAAAACTTGGCATATGGACTATGTTGAGCAAATGGAGGAAGCTGGAGTTTCCTCTGGTGCCACAGATGAGCAGGGAAAGGGTCATCATGAGCCCGGGGAAAGCCAAATGCTCTATGCATCGCTTTATCCTTCCACCGCTGGCTCATTTCTCTCAGGAAATGTCTCACCACTTGAGCGAGTTGACTGTAGAAAGAAATCATGAACAATCTGTATTCTGTTTTTTTGCAGGAGAATATTCTCTGGTTCCTCATGAGCTAATGAACCCATTCAGCCAGTGCTGAACCAGTGTACTGACTGGCATTTGTGAAGCTTCAGAATCTGGCCACAGGGAGAAATTGTGCTTTACCTGCTTTTATGTTTGTGTTTTATTACTAAGTACTGCTAAAGATAGCACTGGTGTCTATAAAATAGTGCTGTTGACTTGTACTAGGATGCAGGACTGTAGATTAGGTGCATTCCCCACCCCAAAGACACTACAAATCTAAAGATGAGAAGCAGACACTGATCAACAGGACAGGGAGCATTTAGAAATTGTAAAGTATGAAGAGCAAGAACGAGCGAGTGCCTGAAAAACTGACTTTTAAATCCCTGGCAGACATTACAGTTAAAGCATGATTAATCTGTGAATCTGCCAGGTTGCATCTAAAGTAGTAACTCAGCTACACATTAATACAATAAAACAAGGAATAAGCCACGAAGCTCTTACACAAAATATGTGTAATAACTTTGTGGCTGGTTCCCATCACATCTTAAAATGCACATGTGGCCAGGCATCAGATGATCAGGGCTCCCAGCCTCAAGAGCAGGTGGGAACCCTTGATTTCAAGGCATTCCCAAGCCTGGGAGTAAAGATCAGCTGAGTGGCTTGCTACTTGCTGGTGTAGGGGGAGCCTGGGATCAAATCTTGAGCTCCCCTTTCACCAGCAATATGGTCTGATTAGGATCTGATCCCCAATTTCACAATCACACCACCTGCCACGCACACGGTTGTTGGGATTGCACATTACATCCAATGGCATCTTTAATTGAACATCTGCCAGGTGGTTTGTACAGGGATTTGGATGCAGGAATGTAGAGGCCCAGATTCCTGGCCTTGTTGCAACATTTCTTTTCGCTGTTCTTTCCATGCAAACAGCCATCAAGTCATCAGAGACCAAATTTCCATGGAGTAAGGGGGAATTTCTGGCTGGCATAGAACAACAGTAGTGGCTGCCACCCATCCTGTTGAGGGATCGTCTTTGGGAAGGAAATGTGACAACCTTCCCAACTAACCATCTGGGGATACCACTACATATTAGAGTAGCCTCAGCCTGAAGGATTCAGGTGGTTCCTCTGTTGAAGGATCTTGAAGGTGGCTTAAAGTAATTTATGGCCCTGTCTAGTCTGATACAAAGAATATTTTGATGAGACCTGGGCATCCTGGAGTAGGATAGATTCCGGTGGAAAACATAAAGCTGGGAGAGGGAAAGGATGATAAAGGAACTGGTAAGGCAAGAGAATTAGGACGAATGGTGGAAGTAGTGGGAAATGAGACCAGATGCTGCACAGAGGGAGCAAATGGAATTAATCTCATTTCCATGCAGTGTCCCTTAATTGTGTCTCACTTCCATTTTCTCTGCACCTTAAAGATGAAAGTGCCTGCAGTTTTATTTTTTGGCTCTTCAGCATCTGTGTCCATGTTGATTCCCCTCATCTGTGCAGGCTAACTGAATGAGATATGAAATGTAATTAACAAGTAAATTAAATTAGCATGATTTTTCCTGCCTCTGTTCCTTGCCTCAGGCCTGTCTCTTACATGTTTGCATAAATTACGTTGTCTGTGGGGGACAAAGATGAAGGTGTGAAGAGAAGAATATGTTGAGATAAATATGGTTCTAGGATGGGATCATTAGCTCAGGTTCATATCCTATTTACAGCGTATTTACCACCCTGGCTGAGTAGTTATACTGTTTGTACCGCTCCCTTTTCGTTAGTGTCAGGTTTTGCTTATGGAAGGTAACAGATGAGGAGTGGTGAGACACTGAGCATGTGCACACACACACACACACACACACACACACACACGCAGTGTTTGCTAGTCAGAGTTTTTGCTAGTAATTGAACTTGAATTCAATTACCCCCAGAGTTTTTGCTAGTCACTTCACTTAATGACCCCTTAGGAACAACAGTTGAGTTAAAGCCAAAGGCCATAAAAGTTTTGAGGCAAAATGAAGTTATTTAGAAGAAAAAAACCCATAAATTGCTTGATATTGGAATAAGTTCAGCCCCTCGTTAAAATCAACAACAACAAATGATCCCCTGACTTAGACGGGGTGGGGTATACCAGGGGTGGATCCAAGGGGGTGCACTGGGGCAGCTGCACCCCCTTTTGATTCCTACTTCCTTCCAGAGTTTAAAATCGACTGCCTGGTAGTGGCAGCAGCATTTCTAGTCAGGCAGTGCTGAGGGTGCCAGTTGAGTTCATGGTTTATTATAATCTACCTGATCCCTTCTAAACACTTAATTTTATAGGTATTAATGACTCTCTCTCTTTTTTAATGGTCTTGATCTTCGACTAATCAAGCTAACCTTCCTTCTGCAATTCTATTCTCTGTTAGCTGCTCCTAGTAATGCAGCTCCTATTCCAGTAAAGGTTGCTTCAATCCTAAATTGAATAATACAGCCCTAGGACCCTAGCATATTGGTAACACTTCTGATTTCTTTGTTACTTAGAGAAATATATGTGTTGTGTTAATATATGATGATGCCCCTCACCATCTGCACCCCCATTTTCAAAATCCTAAATTTACACATGGGCTGTACCAGAACACTGGTTGCAGGATTCAAGAGCTTGCTTTGGCTTTGAAATAAGGAGAAAAATCATGTAAGAGTTCTGTTATTGTACAGATCAGGTGAAATAACCTGAACCCCTCAAAAGCATTCGGTTTGGATTCTTGTCTACTTTTAGAGCTGACGACACCATTGCTTTATTGCTAATGCCTTTCATTTCCTTAAGGCGAAGATAGACTTCAAGGCCTGGAGCCTAAAGTTCCCATATTCTTCTGTGTTAGCAGGATTAGTTTCCTGGTGTTGATCTTATCCACGTGTCATCTCCACCAGGAAAGGACCATTTCTAGATGTACCATAACACCGACACAATGGAGAGTGTTTCTTTTCGGGCCACGTCCTTGGCTAGTGTAAGCCAAATTCCTTCCTGAAAGTGATGGCAGGTTTTGATTAAAATTCCACGTCATAATGTTACAGTCCAGGGACAGCAAATAAGAATATTTATGAAAGTTATTAGCCATAGGAATTGCCAAATCTGAGGTCCAGTATCCAGTCTCAGAGTGGCAAGTACCAGAGATTTCAAAGGAAGATATAAGAATGCTGCCCTGTAATAGTTCCTATCTTGGGCTCCAAGAGAGTTAGTCATTGTTTTAAACTGCCTGAAGCATGAGGCTGCATGTCTTTTCCAAAATACTTTTGGATACTGCTAATTTTGAACAACTTTTTGGCTCTTCTGGATACAAATATCCTTCCCACTTTGACTCTCACTAAGTCCTTGGCTTTGATCTTGAGGTCACAATGTCCTGTGGCAACGAATCCCCCAGTCTGGTTACACATTGTGCCAAGTCATGTTCAGCCTTGTGATCTACACACTGCCTATTAGAAAGAGGGTGCATCCTTGCCAACTTGTTTGTGTTAAAGGGGCATTGTCAACTTAATCAAGAGCTGTTCAAAAAGAGAGGAGAAAGCTATTTTGGGTTCCACTGCTGCCCCTAGTCCCGAATGCAAACATTGGGAGTTTTTACAATCCCATTTTTCTGTCTTGTCTTTTCTCTCTTTTTTAAAAAATGTGTTCTCCCTATCCTTTATTACTGATATGAGTGACACATTTTAACATTACATTTGATTTTATTGTCTCAATTGTAGATCTATGTACAACAATATTATAAAGTCATGTCTTGATTTACTACTATATTTATATTAATTAATGTGTTGCTGAGCTCTGTTTTTAGTATAATATTTGTAGTTTGGTTACTTTGCTCAAACTTATTTATATTATGGTTGTATGTGTGCTATGTTGCCTTCAGGAGCATGGTGTTTAGCCAGAATCCATAATAATAATGTGTTATTCCTGCACCTCTCTTCCATTATTGCTGCATGATGGACACAGAACAAGGGAAACAAACTGACTACAGGGAAAATGGTGCAATGGAGTCTGTACTAGGGAGCAGGTATGATCCTAAACCTGCTGCCACTAGCCTCAAAGTCGAGGTTGGAGCTGCTGCCTCCAGGTTATGAAGAGAAAGAGAAGCCAGTGGTCTGTGCTGGACCTTGTGGGCCAGTGGCTCTCATATGGGGAAGCCAGTGGAATAACAAGGCAAAATGCACTGCTCCTTCCTTCTTGGAGTGGCCAAAGTGTTTTTGCTAGTCACTTCATTCCAGGTGCTTGTGGTGGCTGCTATCTGCTGTGCTGGTGTCTATGTGGAGCTCATTAGCTTCTTTGCATGGGGGCTCCTATACCCTCCTGAAGAACGCCTGCTATGGCTCTCCATGTGCATTAGCTCGAGTGCTGCTTGTGCATTGGGAATAAAGTGGCTCAGTCAGCGAGTGAAGTGTCCACTTAGGGAGTGCTTTCAACAAGAAGCACAGCCTGACTGTGGCCAAGATGTGGTCCTATAAATGAGGGCTCTTTTATCTGACCCTGGAGAGTGCAACGTGAGGAGCTGAGGCTAAAAGGAAATGGAACTGAGCCAAGGTGGCGGGGAACTGTTCATGTCTCTTCTTGAAGCTTAGAAGGATGCTTGTAAAATCCAACTGGAGCAGTTTCCCAAGGGATGGGAAAATCAAACAGGTGGAGGAATGTGCAGGAACCTGTCTTCCCCAGTGCCATGTTGCAGCGTTATCTCTCTGTAAGGTGCCACACCTGCTCTCCTCTTTGTCATGCTGCCAGGGGCAGGAAGAATGGTCCCAGAGAGTATGGTCAAAGCCAGGTTTTTTCTATTGGTTGCTCTGGGATTTCCTGGGCTCGAACTTGCAATTGCTATGTATCTTTGGGCTCTGTGGAGTTTATAGACTATGCATGCCCCATGAGACCTTCTGAGAAGAGCATTCAGCAGGACTGACCAACAAAGGATAGAGGGGAATAGATGTGCAGCCTTTGCTGGAAACACTTGTGTCGGAAGGGGGCTGGATCTGACTCTTGATCATAGGGTCACAGAAAGTAGGGTTGGAAGGAACCTCAGAAGGTCACATCTAGTCCAACCCCTGCTCAAAGTAAGGACATCCCCAAGTAGATCATCCTAGCCAAAGCTTTGTCTAGCCGGGTGTTAAAAACCACCAAGGATGGAGAGTCCACAACTTCTCTGAGCAACCTGTTTGAGTGTTTTACTGCCCTTCTAGTGAGAAAGTTCTTCCTAATATCCAACCTAATTTTCCCTTGCTGCAACTTGAGGCCATTGCTCCTTGTTCTGTCATCTACCACCACTGAGAACAGTCCAGCTCCAGCCTCTTTTGAACCCCACTTCAGGTAGTTGAAGATTGCTATTAAACCCCCTCTCAGTCTTCTCTTCTCTAGACCAAATAAGCCCAGTTCCCTCAGCCTGTCCTCATCAGTCATGTCCTCCAACCCCCACACCATTTTTGTCACCCTCCGCTGGACTCTGTCCAATTTATATACATCCTTTCTGTAGTGGGGGGCCCAAAACTGAACACAGTACTCCAGATGTGGCCTCACCAGTGCTGAATAGAGGGGAATAACATGTCCAGCTCTTCTAAATAGTCCCTCACCTGTTCTTTCGCTACTGTTCAGTGCTCATCTCCTCCTCAAACTGTGCTGCTGGGTGCAGTAATCTGGGAGCTGACCTTGCCTGTGAAGAGTGAGGTGAGGAAGGCATTGAGCACTTCCGAATTTCTGCATCCTCTCTCACTAGGTTGCTTCCCCCATTCAGGGAGGGACCCACTCTTTCCCTGATCCTCCTCTTGCTACTGCCTTACTTGTAGAACTCCTCCTTGTTGCCCTTCATGTGCCTTGCTGGCTGCAACTCCAGTTGAGCTTTGGCCTTCCTGGCTTCATCCCTGCATGCCCGAGCAATGCTCTTATACTCCCCTCCCTGTTTATTTGACCATGTTTCCACTTCTTATAAGCTTCCTTTTTGTGATTTAGGTTACTGAAGAGTTTCCTGCTAAGCCAAGCTGGTTTTCTGCCATACCTGCTAGTCTTCTTGCTCATTGGGATGGTTTGTCTCTGTACTCTCAGTAAAGCTTTTTTCAAGTATAGCCAGCAGTCCTGGTCTCTTCTCTCCCTCAGACTAGCTTCCCAGAGCTGGTGCCCACCGCCATGTCCTTAGGAGCTGCCACCTCTCTAGCCCTCTCCCTGCCCAAGACCATGGCTTAAATTGCAGCAGCAGTCTCTAGTTATTTGTAATTAGATCGAAAGGGGAAGGTTTTGTGCTAAGTCAGGCATGTGGGTAAAGCCTTTCTTAAGGCCTTTGGCTTCCTTTTGTCTTAGCAACATGCTTTTTCCTGTGGGCCACCCTGGCCTGCAGTCCTTCAACTGGAACATGGGTGATGTGGGACGATGAGGATAGCTAAGAAACCAAGGTGGTTATGGAGACTTTTTGAAGAAGAGAAACTTTCAGAGCCCTGGCTCAGAGCTCTCAGCCCTGGAGTTCCCTGAGCATTCCTGGCTCCAGTGTGCTGTAATCTGATCTCACTCTTTTACTGGAAAAAGGCACTTCACATAAGCAAACGCTCTGGTCCACATTTTTCAGGGTGAGGATGCAGACCCCTTACAGCTGCTGTGTGTGGCTGCAGAGCTACCCTCAAGCCACAGATCACGTTATAGAGGAGTGCAGAGTCCCCCACAATCTTTCATTCCTTGTGTAGGACAGCAGTGTTGAAGGGGGGAGGCCTGGTGTTTCAACCTTTTCTGTTCCATTTTATGGTAGCAAATCTCATCTTCCCTTTGCTTTTCACTCCAGCACTTTGTTCTGATGCTCTCCTAATTCTTCCCTCTCCTGGCAAAAATGGTTGCACAATAATTTTAAATTTTACAGTACTGTAATGAGATTATTTCCCTTGACACACAAACAAACACATTGCTAGGAAATGACCATTTCAGATTACTGGAACAGTCGCACAACGCTCTAGATTTCAGGAGAATACCAGCCAGAGTCTGTTTTCCGTTACATGTGTGCAATCCCACTGATCTTGCTGGGGTCACACTTGTGAAACAGTGCAGAGCATGCACGAGCAGTGGCAGATCCCACCATGCACACTGCTCCCAGGATGCTGTGTGAAAGAAATGCAGCAGTGCCATTAGAGGAAGACCCCACAACGTTAGTAGGTTGTATGTGTTGACTGCTCTTGCAGATCAGTGGTCCCGGTCCTACAGAGCACTGTCATCCTGTCAGTAGGTGCTGCTTTACGCACAGACTCAGGCCCATGCAGATTTTGTTGGGGAACTGGAAGGATTTTTACCTTGCCAGGAAGCCTGTTTGGAAATCTCTGTTTTCTTCCCTTTGACATTACCACTGCCACATGCACACTAAGGAGAAGAACTCCTCTTTTCAGTCCTTTAAGTTAACAGAGCATTGCTTCATTATGCCCAGGTCAGATCTGGCCCAGAGGAAAACTACATTTGCCATCCCACCTTGGAACAGTGATCCAGCCAGCGCCCAGGAGCTGCCGAGGCCTGATGTCCCAAATGATCGTGGACCTTAGTTTACCTACTCAATTGCTTGTTGTTGTACATAGGGAAAGCAGCTGTGGCGTGCATACTGCATGCTGTAGGGCATGACAGAGACCTGTGCTCAGGCATTGGCCGTTAGCAGGTTTCAAAAAACATTGCAAAAACGAGCTCAAGGGAAATAAGCCTACCATCATGTATTTGTCGGCAAATATCAAGAGCTACCGAGCACAGCGCAGAAACACTGTGCTGGCTGGATCTGACGCCTTTCTTGATAGTCTCAGCAGGAAGATGTAGTTTGCTTGCATGGGAAGCCTGCACACTTGTCACCACTGCCACTGATTGCTTTGACAGGGCCATGGCATATTGATGGAGGATGTGAGGGAAGCTTGCATTGCTAATGCCCATTCTCTGTCTGCTGCACCGATACCCGTTGCCAATGCCCCTGTCATATCTTTTCTGCATCTGCTATACTGATTTCCTACTGCGTGTGCTCACTCGAGGGATTTCCATCTTTTGGGGCTGCTTAATTTACTACCTGTTTTCAGTTAGAGTTAAAAAAGAGGCAACCTCACCCAGTGTGAGTGATGTTGCTCACACCATCTCATTTTACACGAACTGTACATTAAAACAATGTCATTAGGCTGCCGTTAGAGGGAATCCTATATAATGATAGCAGTTATTCCAACAATGTTAATGATTTGTAGAAAGATGAATTAAGCGAAGAGAAAGAACTG
The DNA here is from genome assembly GCF_052110815.1 of Crocodylus siamensis. NCBI lineage: Eukaryota > Metazoa > Chordata > Crocodylia > Crocodylidae > Crocodylus > Crocodylus siamensis. Next base: position 196,061,579 of record NC_143399.1, read on the forward strand.
CACAAGTCTATTACTACTCTGTGCCTAACTCTATTAAAAAGAGCTGAGCTGTTCATCCATTTATGAGCCAATGACAGGGAGACATATATCTCCAAGAAAAAGGTCATCCTGCTCCAAAATGGTCATGACCAAAGCAGGATCCCTTTCCAACAAAGATCCTATGTTTGGTGATTTTTCTATGCCAAAGGCTATCCATCAGACTTCATTTTAGCCTGTGGAGTGGAGGATAACCCGGGGCTGTCTTAGACTTTTGTGGTAACTATGCCAGCTCAGGATGCAAGGAAAATTGACTGAGGCTTGAACACTCACTGCCACTTCGTATTGGCTGACACAAGTATAAACACGACCCACTGGCACCTGAACTCCATGCATAGTAGAGCGGGGAGGAAGAGGAATTGGCTGAAATCCAGACTGTTATGAAGAGGCAGGATATCTGTAAGGATGGGCTGTATTCCTGTAGATGTGCCCACTCCCAGTGTAACCTTTTGGTTTTGTTCTACCTGCCCACCTCAGGGTCCTTCCAGGGAGCCCTCTAGAGGCATGCCTTTGTTGGGGTCTGGTGGCAGAGACACGCCAGCTGTCTTGGGAGTTTAAGCCTCACTCTAGATTGGGGGTGAAGGTTCCCTCCAGTTGATCCAGCTGTAAATGTATACCTGGTACCTGTTTTTTTTGGACACGGAGGTCCAAGGTGTCCAGACATATGCTACCTGGTGTGCCGTTGCTTACACAAACTAGTGTCCTGTAATCATGCTATCCAAGGGGCTACCTATGCTTTGGTGGATCTTTTTTATGACCCCACTGTATGATCTAAATTTAAGATCGTGTTTCCTTTAAATGGTTAAAGTGAGTTTAGTGCTGTAGTACTGTGATTTGTGAAAGCATCTTCTTCAAGCAGCTACACTGATCTCCAAAGAGCTCTCTGTGAGGGTGATGGGAGTTCAACCTCTCTGAGTTCAGCTGGTTGGTTAATACCTACCTGTAGGGATGTGGACATGTGTGCAGTAGGGTCTGGACTAAGAATATGTCTCCATTGGAATCAGTGGTGTTCTTGTAACTTGAATATGACTGAGCTAGGGGTACAAATAGCAGAGTAATCATGGCAGTATGTACCTGGGGTCCTGGGTAGGTTTGTAGATCCTGCTCTGAACCTCAAATACTATAGTGGTGTTGTAGCTATGGTGTTATTGGTACCCAAGACTGGCTAGAACAAAGCTACCCTAGTTATTTCAAAACATACCGCAGTCATGCCTCCGGTTACAGTGTAGATGTACCTCAGCACCACTCTGTTTTTACATAATTAACTGAACTGAACTGAACTGAACTGAACTGACTCTCAGTTACTAAGGAGTAATATGAGGCCAAAGCTGAGCTGGTGACATAAGAGGTGCAGTACCCCATTCCCTCGGTGTTTGTGATTGCTGGGGCTATTTTGGAGCATAAAGTTGTTTGCCAAGAAATTCCAACCGCAGCCCAAAGGTAAGTTCAACTGATTGTTGGAGAGGATTGGGGAGAGGTATAAATTACACTCTGCAGCATGCTGTGACTAACCCCCCTACTTCCACTGTATGACAACTTGATCAGAAACGGTCCTCATATATAGTTATTGTTGTCTCCTATCTTGCCGATTAAATCATGGTGAGCTGCTTTCGTTTTTGGGGGTCATACCGGCCTGGCTCACACTGCGTGTCATAGCCTTTCCACCTAAACTACCTGCTGACATGATATAAGGGAACAGAATGGAGTCAGAGAAGCTATTGCTCGTGACACATCCTGTTCGTGCTACAGCCCAGCCTAAAGGACCCAACTGAGACTGAGAACTCTGTTGTGTTCTGTACCGTAGAAACATAAAAACAAGAACCCCTGGCTCACCAATTTTACACTAAATGAAGAAGACAAAGGGCATGAGGTGGGAAGTGGTGGTGTTTCTGTTTCACAAGTGGGGAACTGAGCTGCAGAGAAAACAAGCAATTGCCCTGTTGCTCAGGAAGACTGTGGCAGAGCTGGGAACTGAACCCTGATCTAGGTTATATTTTAACCATAAGACCTTCCATGTTCTCATTGTTTTAAAAGAACATGATATGCCAGGAAATTCACAGGCACCATTTTAGTGTCACAGAGTGTCCCGCCAAGGTGCACAGTGCTGCAGTTTGCTGCATCTCTGATAATGCCCCTCACTCACAGTGATGGACAAAGCAGGCTAAATAACCTCAGGAAATCGAGTGGCTTTTGTGGCACATCATCCAGTCCTCCCTAACTGACCTGATCCACGTGGCTGCGGCTGCTTCGCATGAGACAGGAAAGTTGCTGGTGAAGCCTTTTTCAAGGAACAGTGCTTCCAAGCCCGACCCAGCATGTAGGTTACAGGGGGTCATCACCCACCACTGAAATGAGCAATGGATGACCAGGTTTGCGTGAAATGAGAGGCAGCTCAAAACTTCTCCCATCCCTCGATCTGAGTCCTAAGCCAGATGAACAGTCATATCTTGAATGAAGCAAGTCCTTGCCCTTTCTGCAGACGTGGCAAAATTCCCATAAATGTTTGTGTGTGCTTTGACTAGACATCTTGTAGCATTTGGGTAGCACTATAGGGTTGGTTCATCTTGATGGATGAAAAAGGCAGTAGCGTAGCAATGGGTGGGCGAGAGGGGCATGAGCCTTGGGTGCTGCCTAAGGTGGGGGAGAGGGGCTGGACTGGAGCTAGAGGGTGCCTTGCTCTCATGTTCCCCATCCTTCCCTCCCCACCACACCCAGCACATTCCCTGCAGCCACTCGGGCCCCAGCCTCGGCAGTGGGGAGGGCCGAGGAGTGGTGGTGTTGCATGGCTGGTTTGTTGCTGCTGGGGGAGGTCACCTCCTTTTGGTTCCTGAAAACTAGTTTGTGTTTTGGCCTCTCTACCTGCATATTGGTATGTGGCGGGGCACGACCTAGGGGTGCCGTGAAGTCCCCTAGCACCCCCTCTACCATGCCAAATTGGTTTCAATGCACCCTCACTATCTCGCCTGCCACGTCTTTGATGTTGATGTTGTTAAAGGGAGGCTGCCTTTTTACCCTCTTTGGAATGGTGCCCTGCCTTTGATAACACTGTGCACTATAGCCTCTGGGGCTACGCTTGGGTCCTACAGTCACCCATGCCCTCACGGGTCCTCTGGCTTATCTTTCTCCATTGCCCGTGCCCTCATGGGCACTCTCTGGCTTGTCCTGTGGCTCCCGCCCGTGCTGGGACCCTCCTCTGTGCTCCCGCCCAAGCTGGGGCTTCTCACAATCCCACAATCGAGGCTCAGGTGGCCGTAGCCATGCCTGGCCCCCAGACCCCCTCCTCAGGTCTCACACCCGCACTGGGGCTTCTCTCACAACACTACTCACGCTGGGACCAGGGTTGATACACCCCAAAACGCTGCACCTTCTCTGGCGCCAGGAACCGCCACGCTACTGTGGAGCTCCTATGAGGCCTCCTCCAACCCCTACAGTCTCACCCGGTCCTCCGGTCTGATACAACTACAAAAACAGGAAACTCACGCTCCTGGGCTACAACATAAATTCCAAGCCAAACTGGCTAGCCTTCCTTCATATCCCTTCCAGGGTTTCCTCCACCCTGTATCGTTCAGCAGAAGCTGCTCAGGCCATCAGGCTTCTCTGCCCTGCTTATTCCCAGCAGAGCTCCCTCTTCCTCAGCTGCTAGCAGGGAACTGGACTCTGGCCTCAGCTTGGCTTGTTTATATAGGCCAGGCCCTGCCCCCTTCTGGTCAGCTGACCAAACTGCGGTTGCCCCGGCAACCGGCACCTGTCCCTCTTTCTAGGAGCAGGGCACTTCAGTGTCCTGCGACATGGTAGCAAAAAAAAATTTTTTAAAGGGTAGGGGTTGACATATCCCTCAGCAGCAGATTGCTTCCAGCCTCTGCAGCATGTGCCACTGCCACCCGGGGTGCAGTACTGGCAAGTTATGCCTCTGGACTAGGGTGTGCGTGTCACGTTCGTTCTCTTCAGTTCGCTCCATAGAATTGAAAAGTCCGGTTAAAATCTAGCTGTGCACATGGAAGGAGCATAGATTATGTCCCAGCTAGCTAACATGGCTCCAAGTCTATCTGCCTCTCCTCTTGAGCTGAGTCTCTGCTCTGGCTAGGAGTGGATGAGCCATCCTTCCCGCAGCCAGTCTGCCATGGGGGTGGCAGCCAGTGGAGCCAATGAAGAGCTGTCTGCACAACAAGATTTCTGGAGAGCAGGTAGACCACCCTGATTCCAGCACCTTGCCTTGACTCTCGTCCAAGCTCCTGCTCTGTCTGGTGTTTGGAGATAGGATTCAGTCTGGTGTCTGTGCATTCCTTGGCCTCCTTGCCAGCAATAACACCTGGTAGTGCCAACTACCAAGGTGAACTTAACAGAGTTAACTGTGATGCCCAGACTGTTTTGAGATGGAGCTACACTGCGCCTCCCACCTTTTACTTCCTGTTTAATAAGCAGAGATTTTCCTCCCAGTAGCATAATTAAAGTGGAGCAACTGAGGCAGCAGCCCCCATACACCACTTTTGTGGTGAAGGGTTAAGGGGGAATTCAGAAATAGCTGCTGCCACAGTGACGGCTGATCACACTGCCTCAAATCGGCACGGCGGCAGCCTGTGCTGCCCTAGGCATTGTGACTGCACCTTGGTTTGCTCCCCTTAGGTTATGATTTGACTAAGGAAAGCAGCAAGGTCCTGTCTTGCAGCTGTATGAGCCAAGGCCCTGAGGCCTTTTATACCAGCGCTGTCCGACTCTGGCCTGCGGGTCATATGTGGCCTGCAAAGGGTTAATTCGTGGCTTCTCTAGGCTCCCACCCAGTTGCCATTCCTCTCTTTGCTCCAGCTGCAGCAGTAGGTGGGGGCTTCAGATTCCTCCTTCCTCCTCCAATTTCCACTTCTTGCCGTTGCCCCAGGGGGCAGGGTGATGTGGCCCATGGTGCTAGAGGAGCCCGTGGCCCAGGCATCTACACAGCAATGCAATGCTGGGGGGGAGACCACAGCTGAGGCGCTGAATGTGGGGGCTGGGGCACCAGCAAGGTACATTGGGAGGGCCGGCAAAGTACATTGCCCCAGTGGCTCATGTTGGTGCTTAGAAGCTGGACTGTTGTTTTACACAATCGTCAATGAGGAAAACGTAAGAGTGGAAAACAAAGGGGAAACCAAGGAACTTAATGCAGAAAACCAGGATTGGTAGCAATATATCAAAAGATTGGGCCACTATTTTCTTACAGATGAGATGTATATATATATAAATAAGGGCAAATAGAAATCAGTTTTTCTCAGTGTCCACAGCAGTAAAACCCTGTTGCTCTGCAGGAGTTGGTTACTGAGTTTGCAACAAAGACGTAACTGTGTAGGAGATGGGCAAAAGATGTAACGGGGTATTTCACATCACAGATAAGCATTGCTGTAGGGTGCTTCATGTCTTACAGTAGGATGAGAAAGCAAGATGAAGCTATAGCACTGTATGTGACACAAGACTATTGACTATTGCTGCTTTGGAAATGTGCCAGAAGACATGTCATGAGCTAGATGGGCCTGTGGTATTGATAAGGAGAACATTAAAAAATGATTGCTGGCAGAGAGGAAATAAGCCTGGCCCAGAGCAGTTGAATTAGCAACACCAATGCAAAACTCTCTAGACAGCTGGCATGTCCCTGCCACCAGGCCCTAACAAAGGCATGCCTCCAGAGAGGGCTCCCTGGATACAGGAGGGAAGAGCTCAAAAGTTTTGCATTTAGGATCAAGAACGATCAAACTGACTCAATAAATAACCTGTGATGATATCAGTTAACTGGAGCTCAGGTTTCTGTGGATGCTTCTGCACATTTTGCATCAGCATGTGAGTTTAGAAAGGCCTAAAGTCTCAGGATTGGACAGGCAATTCAGTGGTGGTAAATCAAGCGGCTTCTTTATATGTAGGAGGCTCAACCACAAGCAGTCAGGGAAAAAGGTAGGAGGCAGAGAGTTGTTTCCTTTGATGGGGGGCAGGGGCAGTGCCAGCTTTTTCCCCGTGTGGGGACTGACCCCAAAATTTGCCTTAGCCCCGTGTAGCCACCTCTTCCAACCACCGCCAGCTCACCCTGTAGAGCTCAGCCTGCCTTACTCCTGGCTGCTCCGAGCCCAGCCCCAGACCAGCCCCCCACTGGGAAGAGGCTGGTGCCCTCCCTACCGGGAGCATCATATCTTTATGGGCTCAACTGAGTGGGGTGGCTGCTGGGGGGGCTAAGGTGAATTTTGGGTAGTTATAGCCTCTCCAAGACCCCCTGTAGCACTGTCCCTGGTGCAGGGGAAGACAGAGAAAGAAATATGGACTATGCATTGTTTAAAGGGAATGAAAATTGGATGTGGCAAAGTAAATGTGGAGTAGAACAAGGAGTCAGTACCAACAGAAGCAGGCAGTGAGGCCTCAGCTGCCATGATTAATGTATATATATATATAGCAACAAAAGCAAAACAGGGCTTAGCTCATGAGGGAATGCAGCAATGACCCATGTGCCTGCATTAGAAAACCCACCCAGGTGCCAGGCTCAGTGTGTCTCTCTGAAACAGAGAAAAAATGACCAGTACTAGTGATCAGGAAGAAAAGGCAGAATCTATTAAGCAGAGATTGGCTGAAAAAAGCTGACACCGAGCTGGGTTGAAATTTTCAAGTTAGCCTCCAGGGAAAGAGCAGCACTCCTGGAGTCATGGACATAGATGCAGGCATTTTTAGAGGAGGACTAGAAACCTCAGAAGTGCAACAGCCAAGATTTAAATCCAGGTTGGGGTCACCTGAAAGCAAGATCAGGTCTTCAGAGAAAAGACAGAAACAGCCTGGAGAAGGAGGTTTTCAGTTCAGCAGCACAGTTTTCTGAATGGGCCACACCAGCAGTGCCAGTATTTAAAATCCATGCAAGATGGCCTGCAGGTGCAGGAATTATGAAGCTATAGTGAATCACATCTCCACTGCCACCACGGATGGAGGGCATGCTGGAGCGGTAGGGAAGGAGCCAAAATTTAATAAGCTAGACATGTTGCCGACATACCAACAGATTAAGCTGGCGGAGGGCTGGAAGAACTTTTCCCACTATGAATATTCACAAGAGTGATTACCAGTACAATAGATTGCTAAATGGAACATCATCAGCACCTGGCATTTTCCTGAGAGCCCTGGAAAAAATGTTGAAAGGTATCCCGTGTGTTGTAGGGAGAATTAATGATAACTTCATTATAGGCGAAAGTGATGCTGAACATCTGTTGGCACTAGAGAAGGTACTTCAATGATCAGAGGAAGTGGGACTTTGTGTAAAACAAAGTAAATACTGCTTTATGAGACCAGAAATGGTGTGCCTGGGCTCCAAGATAGATGGAGGAGATTCACCCTGTGACAAGTTCCTGGACATTAAATGGGCCCTAGGCCTCCGCTACACACATTCCTAAGGCTATCAAATTATTATCATCGGTTTCTTCTGAATGTTTCAGAACTCTTGATCCCTTGACAGCAGGGGAAGGGATGAGTGATGACTTTCATCGGGTCTGGGAAGCTACTCGGGTCATCAAAACTCCTTGTTCCTTTTGACCCGTGAAAGATTTAATCCTATTGCATGATTGTAGTTTGTCTTACGGAGTTGGGGCAGGTTTGTTGAATAATGTGAGGGGCATTAGAGAACTGATGGCTGGATATGGCTCCAGGCCACTGGGATGGCTGAACAGAACTACTCCCAACAAGAGAGAGTAGGTTTTACTATTACTTTCGGCAGTACTTGCTGTGCAACAAGTTGTGGTTGTGTGTTACATATGAGCAGAGACTTTTCAGATAAAAAGGACTAGACAAGCCTCAGTCCTGTTCTGTGTGCAGCAGTGTTTAAGGGCTAGCCAAAACATTGTAAGGGGAAAGTTTTCCACCTTTTACAGCCAGGATTACAGAAGCATGGATGTATGTTGTGAGGTACAGGAGTTGTGATTCCACCAAGAAGTTAGTTACACAAAGCACACGGGGGTATTCCTTGCCTGAAATAGTTTCATAGTTTCTAGGGTCGGAAGGGACCTGAGCAGATCATCTAGTCCGACCCCCTGCCATGGCAGGAAAGAGTACTGGGGTCAAATGACCCCAGCAAGATGTTCATCCAGCCTCCTCTTAAACACCCCCAGGGTAGGAGCCTGCACCACTTCTCTTGGAAGCTGGTTCCAGACCCTAGCCGCCCTGACCGTGAAGTCGCGCCTCCTGATATCTAACCTAAACCTACCCTCTGCCAGCTTGTGACCATTATTCCTGGTCACTCCTGGCGGTGCTCGGGGGAACAGGGACTCCCCCAGTGCCTGCTGGTCCCCCCTGACTAGTTTGTAACAGGCCACAAGATCCCCCCTCAGCCTTCTCTTGTGGAGGCTGAACAGGTTCAGGTCCCGTAGCCTCTCCTCGTAGGGCCTGCCCTGCTGCCCCATATCATACGAGTGGCCTCCTCTGGACCCTCTCCATGCTGTCAACATCCCTCCTGAAGTGCGGCGCGGCGCCCAGAACTGGACGCAGTACTCCCGCTGCGGCCTGACCAGTACCGCATCGAGGGGGAGGATCACCTCTTTGGACCTGCTCGAGATGCATCTGTGGATGCATGCCAAGGTGCGGTTGGCCTTCCTGACTGCCTCCCCACACTGCTGGCCCATGTTCATCTTGGAGTCAATGATGACCCCCAGATCCCTTTCCGTCTCCGTGCTGACAAGAGGAGAGTTCCTTAACCTGTAGGTATGGTGCCGGTTGTTCCTCCTGAGGTGCAGCACCTTGCACTTGTCTGTGTTGAAACCCATCCTATTCTCGTCCGCCCACCCCCGTAACCTGTCTAGGTCTGATTGTAGCCTGTTGCATCCTTCCAATGTGCCCACGTCCCCCCACATCTTAGTGTCATCAGCAAATTTGAACAGGGTGCTTTTTACCCCATCATCCAGATCGCTGATGAAGATGTTGAACAGTGCGGGCCCGAGGACCGAGCCCTGGGGGACCCCACTGCCCACGTCCTTCCAGGTTGAGAAGGACCCATCCACTACCACCCTCTGGGTGTGGCCCACCAGCCAGTTGGTGACCCATTTGCCTGTGTGGGTGTTGACACCACAGCCCCCCAGTTTCTTAATGAGAACAGGGTGAGAGACAGTGTCAAAAGCTTTCCAGAAGTCCAGGAAGATTATGTCCACTGCTACCCCTGCATCTAATGATCTGGTGATCTGATCGTAAAAGGCCACCAGGTTGGTCTGACAGGACCTGCCACTGATGAACCCGTGTTGGTTGCCCCTAAGCATGCAGTCCCCTGCTGGCCCCTCCTGGATGTGTGCCAACATAATTTTCTCGAGCAGCTTGCCTAGGATCGAGGTAAGACTAACCGGCCTATAGTTTTCCGGGTCCTCCTTCCTGCCTTTTTTGAAGATGGGGACCACGTTGGCCCTCTTCCAGTCCTCCGGCACCTCACCAGAGCACCACGAGTGCTCGTAAAGCCGTGCCAGGGGACTTGCAATGACCTCGGCCAGTTCCTTTAGAACTCTAGGGTGGAGATCATCCGGGCTGGCTGACTTGAATATGTCCAACCCCTCCAGAAGCTCCCTAACTAAATCCTTGCTAACCCGGGGCCCACGTGTGCCTCCCCCGGGGCCCGAGGGGGGCCCAGCAGGGAGCTGGCTGTTCTGGTCCCTACTTAGGAAGACGGAGGCAAAGAAATCGTTAAACATGTTAGCTTTGCCGTCTGGTGTGACGAGCAAGTTTCCCAACGTGTCCTGCAAGGGCCCCACATTACCCGGGACCTTCTTTTTACCCCCATGTATTTAAAAAAGGACTTCTTATTGTCCTTAATCTGGGAAGCTAGCCCCAGTTCCATCTCTGCCTTGGACTTCCTAACTGCCCCCCTACATCCCTGAGCAACTACAGAATAGCCCTCCCTGGTGATGACCCCTTCTTTCCATTGGGTGTAAGCCTCCTTTTTAGCAAGGAGACATTCCCGGATGCTTTTGGTGAGCCACAGAGGCTTGTGTGCTCTCCTGCTCCCTTTGATCCTCATTGTGATTACCTTCCTTTGGGCTTTAGGATCGTCTCCTTAAGGAGCGACCACTCTCCTTGGACACCTGGCTCCCCTCCCCTCCGGGACCTCAGCGCTTCTCCAACTATCCTCCTTAGCTCGTTGAAGTCTGCCCTCCTAAAATCTAGGGCTGCTGCCTTACTGCATGCCTTTGCCACCTTGCGCTGGATGGTGAATCCCAGCAGGCGATGATGGCTGTTGCCCAGGTGGTCGAGCACCTGCAGCCCCCTCACCAGGTCATCACCCGTGGCCAGCACTAGGTCCAACAAGGCGTCTCTCCTGGTGGGGCTGTGCACCTCCTGGGTTAGATGGAGGTCCTGCACTCTGGCCAAGGACCTACGTGAGTGTTCAGACCTGGCTGATTGCTCTTCTCAGCAGATGTCCGGGAAGTTCAGGTCCCCCATGACTACCACATCCTTAGCCTTCACTACCTCCGTGAGCTGACCCAAGAATTCCTGGTCAAGCTCTTCCCCCTGGTTGGGAGGTCTGTAGTAGACTCCCACCGTTAAGTCCCTTTCCCCTCGACTGCCTTGTACCCTAACCCAAAGCACTTCAGAGTGCCCCTCCCCTGACTCCTTGCTAATTGACGAGGATGTGTATTCCTCCTTAATGTAGAGTGCCATGCCCCCGCCTCTCCTTCCTATCCTGTCCCTCCTGTACAGCCTATAGCCCTGAACATTCACCGCCCAATCATACGTTGTGTCCCACCACATTTCCGTAATCCCCACTATGTCCGGGCTGGTGTCAACCAGCAGGAGGGTGAGTTCCTCCTGCTTGTTGCCCATACTACGAGCGTTTGTGTAGAGGCATTTGAGGCCTCCTGTGGGTGTGTGTACTGACCCCCTAGTCCCAGCGTTACCTTGGCCCCTCTCTCTTACCTGTTTGATTGCTTCCCTCATCGGTCTGGGCTGGGCTAGTTATGGGTACTGTTTGGTCTGGCAGTCTGCTGTTTCCTCTGCCCTCGTCTTCCCCTTCCCCCGACGAGCCTAGTTTAAAGCCCACTGGAGGAGGTCTGCCAACCTAGAAGAGAACACACGCTTACCTTTAGGGGAAAGGTGGAGCCCGTCCCATCCCAGCATGTCTCTCGTCGTGATGTGCCGGTCGACACTGAGAAAGCCAAAGCCCTCCTCAAAGCACCATTCCTGTAGCCGCCAGTTGGTCTCAGAGCTGTCTCTGATGATCAGCTATAGAGAAGAACCTGGAAAAAGTAGTAAGGGAATGTCATCCATATACACCACACCCCTGCTTGGCCACTGTCATCTTGGGCATGGCCAGGTTTACCTGGTTCTGCATATGTCCGTTTTTTGCGTGCTTGCATTTAGGAAGATATTTTAGGCATGTAATAATAATAAATAATTCAACAGTTAAAATAGGATTCTATCTGATGTCCTCATCAACCGTCACTGATACTTGTGAAATACTTGGGTAGTCTGTTGCCACATCTGGATTCCCAGCAGGACTTGCATGGACAATGAACCTGAGGTTACAGCTGGGAATCTGGAAGACTCGGTCTGTGTGGGCAAGATGGGATGAATTATACTCAAATTTCTTGATGTCATCCAGCTTGAGATGGCCAAGTAGAGAGAGCAGGTAGAACTCAGCGTGGTGGGATGAAGGAAATGATTCTTGGGAGCTCGGATACAAAACTGTCTGGGTTTCTTTTGAAATGCTGAAGCAGTTCTCAAACCACAAAGTAGACAAGCCTGGCTCAGCTTTGGACAGGAAAGAAGATAAAAATCATTTGCACCTAACCCATCCCACTATAGAGGAGGAAGTGTTAAAGCAGCAAACTTTTAAAAAATAAACCTGTGACTATCATGCAAAAGATAGGCTGTTGGGCCCTGGGGGCCTTGTTTAGGGCAAGAGTTTTGGTCCTTGCCGAGCAATGTGGATCCCAGGTATTATCCTAAAGCAAGCTGTGCTTTCAGAGCTCTTTTAAAAGAGGGTCAAGTCACAAAATGAAATCAGGATCATGTCTGCGTGTAGCGTGTTGTGCCAGCATTAGCCTGTGCTCTTGAGTGATGACAACCAGCCAGAGCTGAGGCCAGAGAGGGACTTTTGTGGATATCCTAAACTGGGGACACCTTAAAATTCCTGTGCCAAGAGACTGGGAGAACTGGCTGTTTGCCACTGCAGGCGATGAGGAAGAGAGACTCCTTGATTACCAAACCAGTCTGGGTATTAACAGGGTAGGGATATAGTGAAGAGGTCAGAATAGGGTTAACAGGATTATCCACAGTGTTATGTATGGTGCTATAATCCACAGTGTACTGGTGCTATAATCCACCCCCTACTAACCACTTGTTCTGTAAGTGTGAGTTGTTCCCTTCCTATTCCCCCCATCCCTCTCTTTAGGGGTTTTCTGGAATTGAGAAGTTTCTTTACAAAGGGAGTGAATTCCTCAAAGGCACTGATGCCTCAACACCATGAGGCACTTGAACCTTCCCAAATAAGCTGGTTTGTATGGAAGTTTTAATTTCCCTTTTATTTCCCATTTCCTTGCCTCTTGATGAATGTGTGAGGCTAGTCCAGCAACTGTGCTATTTTTAAACCATGCTATTTTCTGTAATAATGGGTTAATGTAATTAATCAAGAACCCTAGAAAGGGCAGCAGTAGCTTAGTCACTTTAATTACAATGGGTAATTACAGTGGTTTCTATTAAAAATGGAGTCTTTGCCCTCACTTAATGCTTTCTCAACATCCAGAATAGGAAATAATGGTCATGTCTGTCTGCAGATGATAGTGTGCACAGGGTATCAAAGTCCCCGCCCCCTCCCCCCAAAAAACAACAACTCAAAACAAACACTGCCCCACTGGTTTTTGCCTAAATTCCCAATGTAGTTGGGAACCATGGTTGCATGCTAAATGTCACTTTGTACTAAACTAGAGTGCACTGCTGTGTTAAAAATCAATGGTTACCTCTTAGTGATAGGAAGAAGTGCAGGTAAATGATTTGGAGGTGATATAAATGTAAGACTGGATAATGTACATTAGTGAAAAAAAAGTTAGGGCAGTGGCAAGGGAGGAGAGTCTAAAGGTCTGCACAGGGAAGATAACTGCTGATTTACGCTGCCTTAGCAACTCCAACATATATATCTAAGGCAGGGGTGGGCAAAATGTGGCCCATGGGCCATTCTAGCTGGCCTCGGGCCCCCTAAAAAATTTAGAAAATTAATAGTTATCTGCCCCTGGCTGCCTGTCATGCGGTCCTTGATGGCTTGCCAAAACTCAGTAAGCGACCCTCCATCCGAAATAATTGCCCGTCCCTGATCTAAGGACATGTCTACTGCCTCTGTGCCATGCCCTTCACCGCTGCCAGGAAGCATGCCCTGCCCACTTTCCCCATATCAGCGTGTTAGCACTGGATTCACAACCCAGCCCTGTTACCCTGCTTCAGGCAAGTATAGCCTGCAGACCGACCACAACTCCTCTGGTTGATAATAGGTGAATTTTATTGATACACAGTGATAGGAAATAAGAGCAATGCATACAAAGCAAGCAAGATGATTACAACATACACTACCCAAATTCCCCAGTGCTCAGAATATACACAAGGTGAGCGGTGCGTCCGGCCGGTATGTAAATGCCACCTGAAGGCTCTTTGCTTGGATGTCCGACGTCAGCAACCTTGGAGGTCGAGGGCCAATGCCAACTTGCTGTTTTAAAAACTCCTTCTTTTATATTCTTTCTCCTCCAATGACTCTTCATTTCTGGGTATCGCCGATTGAGTTCCTTGGGACCATAATGCTGTCCATGTTTTGCTTTGTCAGCCAAAATCCTATCTTCATAAACCTAGCACATGCACGGACCTTAATTTGTCATTTCATTAGAAACCAGAAATCCCAAGAGTTTTTGCAAGTGGGCACTGGAGCCCGGGCTCTCTCTATTAAGAAAATAAAGTTTGGATGTTTTTAAGTTCCCAGAACGTGGATGTCTTTCTTGTTGGCCTCAGACACCCTGCCTTGAAGGCTATGAAACTGTGTGACAAACAGGCTTTTAGAAAGCAGTTAACCCTTGCCATTCCCGTAAACCATTATTCTAATGCAATATCTATTTTACCTATAAGCCAGTTCCTAAAAGCAAATCTCTGAATATAATTTTGTAGCCATCAGTGTGCACTGTATCCTGGAAATCACCTTGTTGAATGAGCTTTAGTTAAAGCAGCTCCGCCGCCATTTTTCAGCGCAGGGACGCTGATACACGTGATGCTGGAGTGTGCTGGAGAACAGTAATTACCATGCTTCAGCAGACTTGATTAATCAGGTATGCGCCGACACAATGTAATTACAGTGCATTGGAGCACCCTCTCTGCATGTGCATACGCGCCCTGAGAACTATGTTGCGGTGCTTGCTCAGGGCCGCTCTTAGCAGACATTGCTGCCTTGTTTCTAGGATCTGGTGGGACAGGGTGTATGGAACATGCTGCTCAGCAGCAGTCCTGGATGCAGAGGGTAGGCAGCGGCGGCAAACCTTTAAGGGCCTCTTGGAAGATAGAGCGAAAGCAAGAAAGCACCTGCAAGAAAAAGCCCCAGGAAAAGCAAATATTAGAGGTAAGCTCACACTGAGATGTTTGATGACTAAATATGCCAATCTACACGATGCATCTCCACAGTGACGTGTACCCAGAAATGGGTTAATGTTGCACCCGTGTGTGCGCGCACATGTGTGTACATGTGTTGCAAGAGGGGTGGGAATGCCACCTGCATACCAGCGGTTGAGAGAGCGAGGAAGGCAAAGAGAGGTTTATCTGAGCAGCTGCTTTAGGAGGGTGTTTTTGGCTGTAATTTTGGGAAGGGGGAGGGAAATGAGTTTTGATGGCAGATGGTGCAAAACAGGAAGATACTCATTGTTTGTTTACACACATGACGAGGTGTCGCTCCATTATTGCCCAGCACTGTGACAAAACCAGTGTGGGAGATTTATGTGACTTATTATAAATATAACACCACAGTGCTCTACAGCAGCTAAGTTAGTACCAACCAACTACAAAGTTCCTGCCTTTAGGAAGCTTACATATCAGTGTCACTACAGTAGAAGGTCACCCCAGGGTTCATTATGATGCACTGGCCCACACACCAGGAGTACTCTGAGGCCGTAGAGCAGTGATTCCCAGCCAGGGAGCCGGGGTGCTGTCAGATGCTCTGAAGGGTGCTGTGAGGTGTAAGGAGACAAGCAAATAAACTAAGCAGATAAACGGAGGCCCAGGTTCATCCCTGGCTAGATCCCCATCCCCACTTCCAGCCCCTTCTGCAAGGAAGTATAAACTATGCATCTCCAAATTGGCTTTTGAAATGGGGTGCCACTCAATTCACAAGAGTTATGGCAGGGTGCTTTGAGTCCAGTGTGGGCTGCCTTGAGTCCAGCAAGATTGAGAGGCACTGCTGTATAGAGTGTCTTCAACTAATTTTTCGACTCTGAATGTTCATTTTCACTCTGCCCTTCCTGAGTGATGCACTGAAGTCTGCTCGCTGCGGTGCTGATACAGAACTGCCACTCACCACCTCGCTGATACACCCACACAACTTTCCCCTTCGAGTGCTTGTCCATATGCACATTCAGCTGTGGGTGTGCATGTGCCTCAGACACTCGAGCTCAGAGACTCTTGCTGCAGCAGTCCCCATATGGTGTGCATGCACCCTGCCCCTCCTCATGTTTCATACTGAAGGCATTTAAGGTGGTGTGTGCTTCCTTCTCTTCAGTTCCTCTCCATTGCCTTGGCTCAAGCTAGATCTTCTGCAGTCTGATCCAGCCCATGTTCTTGGCCTGCAGACACTATCTGACTACGGCTGTTCTGTACTTCTTTTTCTTGGTTTTGGACACTGTTCAGTTGGTTCCCCTCTCTTATCCTACCTTTTTGTCACTCTCCTAGTGGGAGCTGAAGCTCCCCAGGCCTGCACAATGTGACTTGTCTAGCTCAGCATGGCTCCATTTCTTCTTTCACTTTGACCAGGTCTCCTAGATTCATAGTAGGCCTGAATGGGACACATCGGGAAGTGTCTCTGTTGTATAAGGGGCACAGGGTTCACCATAGTATTCAACATCAACTAGGAGACACCATAATATCCTGGGCAGTGAGGGGGTCAGGCTCTGAAACTCATGCATCCATCACTGGCTGAAGCTATTGGTGGTATCCTGGCCAGGCCCTTGAAATACCCAAGAAAACAGCATCGGCAGAGATTTCTCTCTCCCCTGCAGAAGGGAGGTCAAAGAATCTCTTCTGCAGGATTTTTTCCCAATCCAATTTTTACCGCAATCCAAGACGACCCTGAATTTCAGACAACTCTCCAAACATTAGATTCTATACCTGGAAAATTATAACAAATTTATACATTTTCCATGCGTAGAATCTATTTAATGGGTGGGTTGTCTTAAATTCAGGGTTAGACATTTAGTCTCAGCTACACTGTTAGGCTGAGACCTAACAGCTATGAGACAGCAAAAGGGGGCCAGGCCTATCTTGGCTTCGGCCACAACTACAACTAGCGCCCAGCCACATGGCTTGGTTGGGGCATAAGCTGCAAAAGAGACAAAGGAAGTCCCAGGACTATTTTCCTGGGCCTGGACTGGGCAGCAAAAAAGCTGGCCAGGTCTATATGCCACTGAGGCCCAGATAAATAACAAGAAGTGCCAGGGCTTCACCCTGGCCCAAATCTGCCAGCTGCACATATGGCTGGGGTTCAGCCCCACATAGGTGGGCTGAAATACAACAGCTATGAAAGAGCAAAAACGGCCCAGGCTTATGGCTGCAGCCTGGACATGTAGTCTCAGCTATACCACCATGCTGGGGTGCTACAATCCCCAACACAGGGGCCAGTGACTGCCGTGATCCTGTTTTCCTGGTCAGTCTGCACTAGGGTAGGATACACTCATGGCATCATCCCACTCAAGGCCTGTGTGGGCCAAAACTGCCAGCAAGACATGGAGCTGGGGTTCAGTGACACAGCTATGGTGAACCCAAAAGAAGTTGCGACAGCAACTAAAACATGCCAGGCTCTCATCCCTGGCCCAGTGCATGCCAGCAAAACTGCCAGGCTCCAACCTCAGCTAGTTTGCTGCAGGGATTGATACCTCCACCACGGCATCAACCCACTCACAACTCAGGAAAACAAAAGGGGAAAGACGAGGGAGAGAACAGAGGTCTCAAGCCCTGAGACAGACTGTCTCTCCCTGTACCTGAGGCTTCCCCTTCACATAGCTTCAGTCTGCTTCATCAGTGAAAAGGCTGGGGGAGAAACCCCCTCTCCCCCATAGGAAGCAGGCTTTTCTGGCTCCCAATTCAGTTTCCAGGCTTCAGCTGTCCCAGGAGGAAAAAGAGACCCAGCCCGGGCAGCCTGACCCTTAAATAACATTCCTGACAACACTACAGGGTCCCAATCAAGCAGCAGCATCATTGAACACTGCTGATGCAGACCACTTAATTTAAAGGTGGTCAGCGCTCTCGGTGAAGTGGCCGGAGTCACCGAACTGGTTCCCCAGGTCCCTTGGAGGGAGTCTTAAGACACTGGTATGGACACAAGGGGGGTGGGAGGAGATCCTCTCCACTCCTAGAGGAGGCACATTATACACAGAAAACATGATCATGCTTTACAGCCAAGCAAGATGCACAGCAACATAAAACCAGAGCACACTTCACCACACACAACCCCAAGTGTGTGTGGGTGTTACATATACAATCTAACCTCTTAGTACAATGGCCATCACCCCGATACAACACAGACCCCCACCCCCTAACCTGCCGCAGGTAAAGGAGGGGGACCACGGCAGCCAGTATCCTGCTTAAATCAAAGATTGTTCATATATGCTCAAGATATTCCAGGTAGAGGGTCATGTCCCCCTGCTATAGAGGAAGACAGAAGTCTCCACAGTCCATGCCAATCTGACCGTGGGGTAAAATGCTTTCCTGACCCCAAATATGGTGATTGGTCTGACCCTGAGTGGAGGGGCAAGACCCTCTAGCAGGGGCTTTAGGTCCCAGCAGGAGCATTGGCACACCCCAGTCCCAATCCCCGGCCTTGTCTGCAGCCAACTCCCAATGCCTCTGAGGAAGGCTTAAAAATCACCTTGACACACAACAGAAAATGGGGGAAGTGGAAATCACTCCCAGCCCTGTAAGGCAAGCAGGAAAGCCCAGAAGCCTAGGACATATCCCTAGTATAGGGGTGGGCAAAATCCGGCCCGTGGGCAGCCCCCCAGCCCATGGGGCCCCTAAAAAATTGAGAAACTCAATACATTTTGGCTGTCACGTGGCTCTTGATGACTTGCCAAAACTAAGTGGCCCTCACCCGAAATAATTGCCCGCCCCTGCCCTAGTAGAACATAGGCGTAGCTAGCTATGCCTGTGTCATGCCCGACCAGTGGCCATCCAACCTTTTCTTGAACACCTCTAGTGATGGCAAGTCCACCGTTTCCCTAGGCAGTTCGTTCCTCTGCCCCGCTGCGCACAGCGGACGGATATAAATGAATGAATGATTGGCTGCAGTGTGTCAGAATACAGGTTATCTCCAGCCTATATGCTTACTTGCCACTGGGAAAAATGAGTGTACTTCCACTGGCTGGTTTTCAGGGCTGGTCTTCTGGATATTGTACTTTAATGAACAATCAGAAGGCAACTAGCTGGAAAATAACTGGACCTTTAACAGCCTCAGTGCTTAATTTACCATGGACTTTTTCTTATATTCTCTCTCTCCTTGCTGATATTATGTCAGCACGGCTGCCTCTCTGACACTATTTTTATTCAAATATTGCCGTTTCATCTCTCCTGTGCTCCTCACTCTGCTTCGTTGGACTGTTTTGCTGTGGCTGCCTTGCCTGTCAGCACGGTCTAGCTCTGTCTCCACAATCACAGCCCATTAAAAAAGTCTTTACACGCTGGACAGTTCAGCCTGTATGCTCATGACGCATTCTAAAAAAAAAAGAAAGAAAGAAAAGCAGCTTTTAATTGGATTCCAGATTAGTTGCAATGAGGTGGAGCCCATCCTGGCTGTGTACGTAGGGCTGGGGGAGATGGTTGTATGCGTGGAATCGTTTAAATCCGTGATTTATGTGTTCTTCACACTTTAATTGCATCGAGGAATCTCTCACTCTGGCAGCATCTAATCTCTCGACATTTCACATGCCCGGCCTGTGCAGTGTCAGAAGATGAATAGCCCGTTCATGTGGGGAGTGCTTTCACATCCAGATATGCTGACTTACAATGCTGATAAACGGTGGCAAGAGATGAAGGATAGCATCCAGGATTAGGTAACTTGTTGTGTTTACCCCAACCCCATTGGTGCAAATGTCATAAAATAAAGCAAGATCTAAGCTTATTTCCCAGAGATGGGCTTCTGGGGCCAGGCTCTTTTGCTTGCAGCGTCCAATGCACTCCCCTCTCCATCTGCACGACAGAAGCAGCAGAGCGCCCCTCTGCAGTAAGTGGTTCCCGAGTGGTGCTCTGGGGTGGACGGGAACCTTCTCTGGTGGATCACACCGCTGGGGAAGCCCAAACGCTCTCTTAAAATGAGCTATCTGCATATCAGTATTGCTGGGCGCTGAACCCATCGCCTCAAAGGCAAGTTCTGTCTTGACAATTATATGGCTGTTGCAGGTTTTCTTTCTTCTCCTCACATCCACAGACTCACAGAAGTTCAGGGCTGGAAGGGACCTCATGAGATCATCTGGTGCAGTCCCCCTGCTCTGGGCAGGAAAGACTGGTGGGGTCAAATAACCCCAGCGAGGTGTCAGTCCAGTCTCCTTTTGAAGCTCTCCAGGGTAGGTGCCTGCACCACCCGCTGGGAGTCTATTCCAGAGTCTGGTCACACGAACCATGAAGAAGTTGTTCTTTATATCCAGTCTGAAACCCTTTTCTAGGAGTTTATGACTGTTGCTCCTGGTTTTCCCCTGGGGCACTTTGCTGAATAGTTATTTGCCTAGCCCCCCATGCTTTCCCCTGGTATGTTTGTAAGCTACCACCAAATCCCTCCCCCAAAATCTTCTTCTCTTTTCTAGGCTGAGCAGTCCCATATCTGTCAGCCTTTCGTCATATGGCTTGCTCTTCCAGGATAGTATATCTTACTGTTTGTTGATGTGACCACATGGCCGAGAAAGCTGATCTTTGTTTCAGGCTCCAGCGGGTTCCCAGCTGAAACAAAGCTATTGGGGTGAACCTACAAAACCCAGACAAAGAGACTATTTCAGCCTCTTGTAAGGGAAGAAGAGGTGGGATTATACCAGGGGTGGGCAAAATGTGGCCCACGGGCCAGATGCGGCCCACCAGGCTATTCTAACGGGTCCATGGGCCCCTAAAAAATTTAGAAAATTAATATCTATCTGCCCCGGCTGCCTGTCATGCAGCCTTCAATGGCTTGCCATAACTCAGTAAGTGGCCCTCCACCCCAAATAATTGCCTGCCCCTGGATTATACCCATCTGAGAAACTGAGTCTTTGCAAGACTAAGCAACTGGCCCAAGGTCACCCAGGCAGGCTGTGGTGGAACTAGGAGTTGAAGTCAGGTCTCCTTAGATGCAGCTTGGGGCCTTACTCACAGCAACGTGCTTCCTGCCAATGGTTTCACAGCCGTTTACATGTGAAAATACAACCTAGCACTAGAGCAGGTCAGACTTCATCATCATCATCATCATCATCAATAATAACATCAGGTGTGGGCTGCAGCCGAGGCTGGGGATTTGACTGGGGTGTACCAGTGCTCCTGCTGGGACTGCAACCCAGAGGTACCTGGCTAGAGGGTCTTGCCCCTCCTTCTGTTTGGGATCAGCCTGAGTGCCACATTGGGGGTCAGGAAGAAATACGTCAGATTGGTATGGACTGGGGTGGGGGGTTTGCCTTGTTCTGTGGGGAGCAGGGGAGGAGAATTTGGGGAACCTGTACGGCATTTGTAGAAAGGGAAAGAAAGCTTTTTCCTGCCAACTTCAAGCATGAAGGAGCAGGGGAGTGTGATCTTGTAGCCAAGATATGGTAAGGGAGTAAGGAGAGGATGGTTTTATTCCTAGGTAAGTGCCCTGAGGGTAGATTAAGCGATCTCAGTCATGCGGTGAATTTTAAGTGTATGAATAGTTTCTGGTGGATTTCTGGTTTAAAGAAGCATCTGTCTATGCCCAATCTTACTGTAGACCAAGTAGCAGCATGCGTGTGTGTTGTAATGTGAGCTGCTGCTGTTTCCAAAAGTGTCTCCAATCTAACTCCCTATTTTCAGTTACTTTACAAAAAAATGTACGGCTTTGGCTGAAATGTCCTGGCCTTGTTCTCTCTGTCTCAGCATGAATGATCTTGGAATTTGACCAAAAATGGTTCAGATTATTGTTCCCTTTCTGAGAAACAGGTAGAGTAGAAGCAAAAATCTTCTTTTCCATGAGGCAGGTTACTGCAGCATCTGAGCAGACTTGTAAATAAGCATCTTCTGAGTGAGGATCTGATCCAGAAATAGATGTAATAATTAGATTGTGTGTTTAACATTGTAATTGATTCTCTCTTTGCTTCAGTTTCCATTAATTTGACAAATTACTGAAAAATTGAGGTCAAGATTTTCAGAAGAGTTTGGCAGTTTTGTGCATGCCTGAAAAAAATCTAGCTTTCATTTTAGCTACATAAATGGGAATGAAACTTTTCTAAAAAATCTGGCCCAAAGATTTGAATATTTGGCTTTGAGTTCTTTTGAAAACCTGGTCCGTAGTGTGTCTTAAGACAGAGGAAAGCCTGGATAGATCACTGATGGAGCAAGAAGCCAAGGGAAACAATTTGTCTTGTAATGGCAGAGTTCAGAGGTAGGTGATACTCTTCTAAATAAGTACAGTACCTAGGTCTGGGTGATCTCTGCTTCCAACTAGATGAGAATATAAAGACATAGGTAATGAGATTCATTACAGCAGCTTTCTAATCTCTTTCGCTACAAAATACATTACACTTGGAATTTAACTGTGTATGCTGCACACCAGGTGGCCAGGCTGCTTTTACTGGGAGAAAATAAAGAAGCTGAAATGCACAGCTGTATAGTGCTCTTAGTGCCTAATAACGTCCAAGAGAAAGAAGTATGCTTTTGCTCTCTGTCACTGCTGACTGCAGAATGGAGTGCACATTATATGAAGTCACATATGCTGTAGAATAACACTGCTGCGGGAGCCTTTAGCTCACCGGCATTTGACATTTCCGTGTGATTAGGAAAGAAATTACACAACAGCAAAGAGCTTTCTTCCCATTTCTGGAGAGATGGCATTAATACCCTTGTGGAAATTACATGAATGAGCGAATATGCTGTTTGTAGGCTGACACGCTTAAGAGATGGTTACATGAAAGGTGCCCTCTGCTTATCTGATGTAATGATCGCTGGGTTCAGTAAATGCAAGCATACAATGAAAATGAAGAATGAACTAACAACAATGAAATTTATTGTGGAGCAGTAGGCAACCTCTACAGTCCTTTGGTCTCTCTAACTAGCTACTCTACTCAGGGACCATCTCCAAATTACTAGGTTCCTCAGTCTCCCTAGTTAGGGAGCATCTTTAAATTATAACTTCTATCATTATATCATCCCTGTTAACAATAAGTACTAAAATCAATTAATATGAAAAACAGTTAACGACTGTCCTACAGAGGACAGGCTACTAGCTCTGTTCTCTTTTTTTCTGCAGCTCTTTTAGCAAGTCTCTATGTGTCTTTTAGGAGGTTTCACTTTTTATCCCCTATAAAATGTCAGATGATGTCCCCTATAAAAGTCAACTTAGTGACACCCAGAATGCACATCTCTCTCTTCAACTTCAGATTTGCAGCTCTAGTAGCTTACAACCCTTCTCAAAGCCTGCAGGCTTCTTCTTTTTGGTGGACTCCAGATGACATTATCATCCACAGAGGCATCCACGTCAGGAATATACTCATAAAACATGTTATGTTACTATGATACACTTCAGGAGCAGAGGTGATACATAAAAATAGATTCAGAAATTGGTGTCTTCCAAACAGAGTATTAAATGTACATAATTTAAAGCTTTCCATGGAGAGCTTCAGCCAAAATCCTGAGAAGGCAACCAATTTACTGAAAAATCATGCATTTGTGAATTGGGTCATAATTTTGACTCCAGTTGGCAATTTAAAATATTCTTGTTTGATAGCCTTATTACAGTGCCTTGCATCCAGGTTTATATGTAACTGGCTGTTATTTTTCTCTGCAATAACCAAGGAGCTTACTGATTCTGTAGATTCCTGTATCATTGTAATCTTTCCATTCTTGCTAACTCCACCTTGAGTCTATCACAAAAGGCAAAAGGCACTTTTCTTCATGTCTGAATAATGGGAAGCGCTTGCTTATTTATCTGAATTGTATGTTCACCTGGCAAGCCACCTAGCCCTCAAAATAAATCCTTATACTTTGACATGAGTGCCTTATATACCAGAGCTCTATCTTCTTGTACTTCAGGCTCAGGCTTAATTAGATTCAGTATATCACAGACCCAAAACTGGTGTTTCCTCACAAGGAAGAGGAGTTACTATACTCTGTTTTTATATTGGGTGTTAGCCGTGCAGCTCCTGGTTACTGAAATATTTGTTCCTGAATAGCCTATGAGCTTGATGGTTGTTGGATTCACTTTTGATCTCAGCCTGACATTTCTATATTAACCTGAACTCCAGCGTCCAACTTAAATGAATTCATTGTTCCTTGCACATCCACTGGTAACATCCAGTCCCTCTCACTGATCTGCTTGAGTCTACCATGTCTATATAAAATTCTTCTGGGATGCTCGCAACTGTACATACTGGCTGCTTGCAGATGTTAAAAATAAATAATAAAACTGTGCTTTACTGGAAGAAGCAGTGCATTACTTCAGCCCGGCTCTGCAGCATCTGTAAAGTTCAGGTGCTTCAGTGGGGCTTTTTGGCACTTTTAGCTAAAGCCGATTCAATCAGCTATTAGATAAAAGTGGCAAAAAAGCCCCACGAAAGAGCCTGATCTTTACAGATGCTAGGTTTCATAATTTCATAGTTTCTAGGGTCGGAAGGGACCTGAGCAGATCATCTAGTCCGACCCCCTGCCATGGCAGGAAAGAGTACTGGGGTCAAATGACCCCAGCAAGGTGTTCATCCAGCCTCCTCTTAAACACCCCCAGGGTAGGAGCCAGCACCACTTCCCTTGGAAGCTGGTTCCAGACCCTAGCCGCCCTGACTGTGAAGTAGCGCCTCCTGATATCTAACCTAAACCTACCCTCTGCCAGCTTGTGACCCATTATTCCTGGTCACTCCTGGCAGTGCTCGGGGGAACAGAGACTCCCCCAATGCCTGCTGGTCCCCCCTGACTAGTTTGTAACAGGCCACGAGATCCCCCCTCAGCCTTCTCTTGTGGAGGCTGAACAGGTTCAGGTCCTGTAGCCTCTCCTCGCAGGGCCTGCCCTGTTGTCCCCTGATCATACGAGTGGCCTCCTCTGGACCCTCTCCATGCTGTCCACATCCCTCTTGAAGTGTGG
This sequence comes from Crocodylus siamensis, assembly GCF_052110815.1. NCBI lineage: Eukaryota > Metazoa > Chordata > Crocodylia > Crocodylidae > Crocodylus > Crocodylus siamensis. The sequence continues at coordinate 196,086,060 of NC_143399.1, forward strand.
TGCCCAGACCTGGACGCAGTACTCCAGCTGCGGCCTGACCAGTGCCGCACAGAGGGGGAGGATCACCTCCTTGGACCTGCTCGAGATGCATCTGTGGATGCACGACAAGGTGCGGTTGGCCTTCCTGACTGCCTCCCCACAATGCCGGCCCATGTTCATCTGGGAGTCAATGATGACCCCCAGATCCCTTTCTGCCTCCGTGCTGATAAGAGGGGAGTTCCCTAACCTGTAGGTATGGTGCCGGTTGTTCCTCCCCGGGTGCATCACCTTGCACTTGTCTGTGTTGAAACCCATCCTATTCTCGTCCGCCCACCCTTGTAACCTGTCTAGGTCTGATTGTAGCCTGTTGCATCCTTTCAGTGTGCCCACGTCCCCCCACATCTTAGTGTCATCAGCAAATTTGAACAGGATGCTTTTTACCTCCTTGTCCAAGTCACTGATGAAGATGTTGAACAGTGCAGGCCCAAGGACCAAGCCCTGGGGGACCCCACTGCCCACGTCCTTCCAGGTTGAGAAGGACTCATCCACTACCACCCTCTGGTGTGGCCCTCCAGCCAGTTGGCGACCCATTTGACTGTGTGGGTGTCGACACCACAGCCCCCCAGTTTCTTAATGAGAACGGGGTGAGAGAGAGTGTCAAAAGCCTTCCGGAAGTCCAGGAAGACTATGTCCACTGCTACCCCTGCATCTAATGATCTGGTGATCTGATCGTAAAAGGCCACCAGGTTGGTCTGACAGGACCTGCCACTGATGAACCCGTGTTGGTTGTCCCTAAGCATGCAGTCCCCTGCTGGCCTCTCCTGGATGTGTGCCAGCATAATTTTCTCAAACAGCTTGCCTAGGATTGAGGTGAGACTAACCGGCCTATAGTTTTCTGGGTCCTCCTTCCTGCCTTTTTTGAAGATGGGGACCACGTTGGCCCTCTTCCAGTCCTCCGGCACCTCACCAGAGCACCACAAGTGCTCGTAAAGCCGTGCCAGGGGACTTGCAATGACCTCGGCCAGTTCCTTTAGAACTCTAGGGTGGAGATCGTCTGGACTGGCTGACTTAAATACGTCCAACCCCTCCAGAAGCTCCCTAACTAAATCCTCGCTAACCCGTGGCCTAGGTGTGCCTCCCCCGGGGCCCGAGGGGGGCCCAGCAGGGAGGTGGCTGTTCTGGTCCCTATTTAGGAAGACAGAGGCAAAGAAATCGTTAAACATGTTAGCTTTGCCGTCTGGTGTGACAAGCAAGTTTCCCATGGCGTCCTGCAAGGGCCCCACATTACCCGGGACCTTCTTTTTACCCCCATGTATTTAAAAAAGGACTTCTTATTGTCCTTAATCTGGGAAGCTAGTCCCAGTTCCATCTCTGCCTTGGCCTTCCTAACTGCCCCCCTACATCCCCGAGCAACTGCAGAATAACCCTCCCTGGTGATGACCCCTTCTTTCCATTGGGTGTAAGCCTCCTTTTTAGCAAGGAGACATTCCCGGATGCTTTTGGTGAGCCACAGAGGCTTGTGTGCTCTCCTGCTCCCTTTGATCCTCGTTGGGATTACCTTCCTTTGGGCTTGGAGGATCGTCTCCTTAAGGAGCAACCACTCTCCTTGGACACCTGGCTCCCCTCCGGGACCTCAGCGCTTCTCCAACTATCCTCCTTAGCTCGTTGAAGTCTGCCCTTCTAAAATCTAGGGCCGCTGCCTTACTGCATGCCTTTGCCACCTTGCGCTGGATGGTGAATTCCAGCAGGTGATGATCGCTGTCGCCCAGGTGGTCGAGCACCTGCAGCCCCCTCACCAGGTCATCACCCGTGGCCAGCACTAGGTCCAACAAGGCGTCCCCCCTGGTGGGGCTGTGCACCTCCTGGGTTAGATGGAGGTCCTGCACTCTGGCCAAGAACCTACGTGAGCAGTCAGACCTGGCTGACTGCTCTTCCCAGCAGATGTCCGGGAAATTCAGGTCCCCCATGACTACCACATCCTTAGCCTTCACTACCTCCGTGAGCTGACCCAAGAATTCCTGGTCAAGCTCTTCTCCCTGGTTGGGAGGTCTGTAGTAGACTCGCACCGTTAAGTCCCTTTCTCCTGAAGTAACGCACAGTCCCTTTTGGGCATGTGAGGGCTTGACACAGGAATGCACTGAGTTTAAAATGCAGCACCATTTTGGGTTTTTTTTAATGTCTGCAAGCACCTCTTGAGGGTTGCATGTTTGGGATCTCTAGCACGTTGCAAAATGGTTGCTCTTGCTACATATATGTGTATATTGACATACCAGCTACCCAAGTCTGTTCTTGAATACAGAGAGAACAGTGTCTTGGCCCGCCATGATTTGAAGGCCTCAGTAGAGGAGAGGGGCCAACCTTGCAGTAAATCTATATGAATTATATCTACTTGTGCTACAGCCTTTGGCACCTGTTTCTGCTCCCATTGAAAGCAATGGGACTTTTGGATTTGATTTAAATGGTGTAACGCATGAGGCACGGTAGCAACAAGGTCTCCTGCCTGGTGTACCACCTGGGTCCTACCTTATTATTACTACCCTTTGGCCTGCCACACCTTAATGTTACAGTTCATAGGGAGACTGCTTCTAGGAGGCAGGAATGGGTCTTGGGGTAGGCCCCTGTCAGGGATGTAGTCTCATTTGACTTTAGCCCACATTAATCTAAGCTGGCTTCCTTGTGCCCAAGACCCACCACACCAGAACCCCAGGCTTATGGACCTCAGTTTGCCCCTTGGGCTGTGGGCCTCTTGGGCTCCTGGTTACACCTCTCATAGTCTTTGGGCTTGCTCCCTCTCAGTCTTTGCTGGCAGGTATTCAGTCCTCTAGATTGCAGCAGTCCTCCTTGGAAATGCTTGGGTTTCTGCTCTACACAGCCCACTGTGCTACAGGCCCTGAGGTGCTCTGTGCTGGGTGCCCCTGCAGCACCCAATGGCCTCCAGTCCTCCCCTGGCCACCACACCTGGTTCTTCAGTTCAAATACACATCAAAAGCATGAGCATCTGCTCCCGAAACATAAAGCTGCCAGAACACAAGCTCCCCTGTTGGGGTTAATCTCACTCCATGGTAGCACCAATGCAAAAGGTTTGAGGCATTTATCTCGTGTTGGTCATGGTCCAGGGTTTCTTCCACCCTTCCATGGCTCAAAGTCCTTTCTCCCCAGGCCATCTGGACTGCCTTCTCCCTGGAGCTCTGCCTGCTGTGGCCCCTACATTCAGATTGCCCCTTCTGGACCAAGCCCTGGGTTTATGAGCCTCTCCATGGATCACTTGACCCTCTACTTCTGCTTCAGGCCTGCTAATCGCTGCCTATACCTGAGGTGGGTGGCCATTTCATTTAAGGCCATTAATTCTGTTCATGGGGCTGGGCTGGCCAGCAGGCCCTGGGCTTCCTACCCCTCTCAGTAATGGGGCAGGGGCCCTGTTACAAATAGGAACAGGACTGAGCTCTGCAATTATATCTGAGCACAAAAAGGGGACAAATCCAATGGAATTACAAATGCTAGCTTGAATTTCCACTCCTCTGGATTTAAGCTGGCTCTCCCACAATATCACTCTATCAGTGCCTTTCCCCCCCCTTTCCTTTTGATACTGAATACAATTTCTGGATGGCTTTGGTTAGGAAATTGTCTTCAGACAATCTGTGAAGTACAGTGCAAACATCTAGTGCTCTCCCCAGCTGTTGGTTGTGGATCAGATTCTCTCGCTGCCATGGGCTGGGATCCAGTTGCAGGACAGATGCTGTATGGTTTTGTTTATTGGCCTGGCTGCACAAAGAGCTGCGCTCCACGTTGACAGAGAGCAGGTGGCTTGCAGAAGGAGGGGAAAACATGTTTTCATCTTTGAGTGTTTACAGATTCTTATACTGATTGCAGCTGGATGTGTAAATAGGCAGGGCTTGGAGCTACCCACGTGCCCTGTTACCCTACATTATTTAGCCACAAACACAGGCACACAAAACTTCTGCTGGCTCTATGGACTGTTTCATGTGTTATGCTATGTACCATACCCTCCTCCCGCCTCTCCCTTCCTCCCCTGTAATTAGAATTTATGTATGGACAATTTGTAAATTTGTTATAATTTTCCAGGTATCAAATCTAATGATTAGAGGTTTTCCTTGAATTTGTCCCTCCCCCATGGGAAAATATATCTGGGGGTAGCCCCCTTGCCTTCTGCCCCCCAACTTCTTCCCTGTGCAGCCCTTTCCTCCTCACTTACTGTCAGCTCCTGTTCCCCCTGTGCACATAGAAGTGGGGGACAAATTTGAAAACACTGACTTTGACATAAACATACCTGTAGTAATTTGTATATGGGGAAAATACTATAGGTACCCATAGACTTAGTTCATCCAGAATTGATCTATTGTACCTATTTTTGAAACTTGCAAGTTTTAGTGCAGGTACTCCATAAATACACTTTTAAGCAGCACTTTTGTACCTCCTTATACATAATACAAACTATTTGATACATTGGTAGCTTCATTACTTATTTCTACCTCACTGGGTCCCTGATGTACCAGCCATGAATGCTGCATGCCCCCTGAGGCTGGGGGAGGGGGCACTGAGAGCTCTGACAGGTGGTGGCGGCACTGTCAGTGGTGGGAGCATGGCAGTGGTAAGTGGGGAGCTCCTGCAGGCAGCCGTGTTGCTGTCTGCAGCGGGGAGGGGTGGCGAGTGCTGACCGGCAGTCAGTGACCACCTGTAGACACCTCTGGCAGCGTTGGTAGCAACCAGTGGCAATCGTGGACTGCCTGCAGATGCCACCAGTGGTGTTGGCAGTGAGGGGGGGCAGGTGGCGAGCAGCAACCTCCCCCAGGTGCTGCTGGCAGTGTCGGAGGTGCCTTTCCATAGGGGGTGCACTGTCATGCTCAGGGTGTGCATGTGTGTTGCCTATGGCACCGGCTACTGCACTGTAGCACTGACTGCAGCTTTCCAGTGGCAAGATATGCTTTGTGACAGGGTCCGTCCTTTATTCTGTGTTTGTACAGGTCCTAAAAGTGCTCCAAGACCAGGGCTCGCAAGCAGCCCAGGAACATGTAAATAATAATAGAAGCAAAGTAGTTGATTCAATTCAAGATTTCTCCTCCTGTTCCTGAGCTTCCCCCTGCTCTTCCTCTTCTCTGATTTGATCTCCCTCTCCATTTACTGGGCACAAAATTCTTTCTTTAAAAAAAGTGGAAAATAAAACAACCTGCTTAAATATGAATACAGTCTTACGCAAACTCCAATTCGTACCTCTCTCCCCAGTAAACAAATGATTTTATGGGTTTTCTTTCATTGGGTTTTGGATGGAAAGATATGATAGGGTATGGTCCTGGTTAGTTTGACTGTTCTTTGGCTACCTGTGCACAACTCTTCTTTTCTATGTAACATACCTCTACTTGGAGGGAGAAAAGCTCATTGTTAAATAGAATAGACAGAGGTAGTTAGCCATGTCAGTTTTAAATTAGACAGAAGGCAGGGCAGGGTGGCCCATTATAGTTTAATTGTTTAGAGATACATTGTCTATAAGATGCCACCCTCCCTGCCTGTAATTTGAATTTACAGGAACTGAGTTGGATCATAGGATCATACGGAAGTTTAGCTCGAAGGAACCTCACAAGGGGTGCATCTACACATGTCTCTTTTAAGTGAGCTTAGCCTAAAATCAGCATTTTTAGGGTGCATTAAGGGTCTATACATATATCCCCTTAACGTACCTTGAAAATAGTGATTTAAGGCTATGTGAGCCTAAATTTGATACCTGCATAAAGCAGGTATCAAATTTAAGCACAAGTAGCTGAGTCTCATTAGAGCATGTGTAGACATGCTAATGTGCATTAATGTGATGTGCATCAATGGACACACACCACATTAATGCACATTAGCATGTCTGCACGTGCTAATGTGACTTAGCTATTCGCGCCTAAATTTAATGTGCCTTAATATGCATTAGCGCATCCACATGTAGATGCATGCCTAAGTCACCATAATGTGCCTTAAGCAAAGGCACATTAAGTTTAGGTGCACATAAATACACATGTAGACATGCCAGAGGTCACTTAGTCCAGCCATCTGCTTGACGAAGGATCATCCCTGATTAACCATTCCAGCCAAGTGTCTGTCTAACTTGCTCTTGAAAACTTCCATGGATGGACATTCCACAGCCTCTCTACGTAGCCTGTTTCAGTGGTTCACCACCCTCATAGTCCAAAAATTCCTCCTAATCTCCAACCTAAATTTCCCTTGCTGTAGCTTGAAGCCATTGTTCCTAGCCCTGTGCCCTACAGACATGGAGAAAAGTAGTAATCCTTTTTAATTTGTGAGTCCTCAAGTGGCCCTCAGTGCCTTCAGAAGCCACATGAACCCTGACAGAAGAACTTTTTATGTAAGTATATATAATATAATGGAACTTTGTATTGAGCATTGCATTTAGTTAATGTAACAGAGCCACACCTGAGTCACAAAATCACCAAGCTGTGGAGATAAGGGGAGGTCCTGGATGATTGGAAAAGGGCAAACATATAGTGCCCATCTTTAAGAAAGAGCAGAAGGAGGATCTGGGGAACTACAGAGCAGTAAGCCTCACCTCAGTCCCTGGAAAAACCATGGAGCAGAGAATCCATTTCTAAGCACTTGGAGGAGAAGAAAGTGATCAGGAACAGTCAGCATGGATTTACCAAGGGCAAGTTATGCCTGACCAACCTAACTGCCTTCTATGATGACATAACTGGCTTTGTGGATGTGGGGAAAGCAGTGGGCATGATATACCTTGACTTTAGCAAGGTTTTTAATGCTGTCTCCCATGGCGTTCTTGCAAGCAAGCTCTGGAAGTATGAGTTGGATGAATGGACTGTAAGGTGGAGAGAAAACTGGCTGGATCATTAGGATCAATAGGTAGTAATGAATAGGTAGCTGGATGTCTAGTTGCCAGCCAGTATCAAGTGGCCCCAGGGGTTGGTCCTGGAGACGGTTTTGTTCAATATCTTCATTAATGATCTGGAAAATGGAATGGATTGCACCCTAAGCAAGTTCACAATGACTTCAAGCTGGGGGGAAGTAGTAGATATACTGGAGGGTAGGGCTAGGATTCAGAGTGACCTAGACAAATTGGAGGATTGGGCCAAAAGAAATCTCATGCGGTTCAACAAGGACACATGCAAAGTCCTGTACTTAGGATGGAACAATCCCATGCACCGGTACAGGCTGGGGGCTGACTGGCTGGGCAGCAGTTCTGCAGAAAAAGACCTGGGGGTTACAGTGGACAATAAGATGCATATGAGCCAGCAGTGTTCCCTTGTTGCCTAGAAGGCAAACAACATACTGGGATGCATTAGTAGAAGCATTGGCAGCAGATCAAGGGAAGTTATTAGGGCTGTACGAAGCTTCAGATACTGATTCGATTTGGAGGAGTTTTAGCCCGATTCAGTGGCCGAATCTCCAAATCTGAATCAAATCTGGGGACCAATTAAAAAGTCCAAATTGATTCAAAGCTGTCCAAATTGATTTGAAAAAGATCCAGAGAGTTTTGATGATTCAGGCAGTCCCTGCCTGCTGCAGCAGGGAGCTGGAGCCGGACTCGGAGCTGGTAAGTAGGGGGTGGGGAAGGGGAGGCTGGAGGAGGGGGGAGAAGATCATGGGGGAACCCCTGCCGGGCCCCATACCCTGCCTGTTCCCCCACCCTCTCCAGTGCCCCTGACCCCCCTCACTCTCCCACCCCCCCATGGCTGCCCCGCCCACCCCAGCTCCTGACTCTTTAAAAAAAAGCCTCCACTCATTGGGTGCTGCCCAGCAAGGGGGAAATCCCTACTGCTCCCCAATGCCCCACACTGCATGGGGGGCTCTTCCATGAGCCCTCCAATCCCCCACACTGTCCCAGCCTCTCCATGGCTGCTCCCACCTGCCCCAGCTCCAACCCTTTAAGAAGAAAACAAACAACACCCCCAGACTCAGAAGCTCCTGCAGTGGCCTCGGGGCTTTTGGAAGCTCATGAAGATCCCCCCCACATGGTGTGGGGCAATGGGAGGCAGCGGGAATCATTCCCCACCAGGCAGGAACCAATGAGCCTGGGTTTTTAGTTTTCTTTAAAGTGCCAGGAGCTAGGGTGGGCTGGGCAGTGGGGCTGGAGGAGTGAGCAGGGGTTTGGGGGCTTGTACAGAGCCCCCTATGTAGCATGGGGCAGTGGGGAGTAGTGGGAATTGGCCCTCCACCAGGCAGCACCTGGGGAGTCAGGGCATTTTTTTTCAAAGTGCCAGGAGCTGGGGTGGGTGAGGCAGCCATTGCCAGGGCTGGGAGAGCAGGTGGGGGATGGGCCTGTGTGAATCAGATATTCAGCAGCAGTCCAATCTCCGAATCAGATTCTGCTGACTCGATGTTGGACAGTGATTTGAATTACTGAATTGAATCACTGTCCCCTGAATCGGCCGAATCTGAATCCGAAATGAATACTAGCTGCTTTGCACAGGCCTAGTGATTATTCCTCTTTATTCAGCACTGGTGAGGCCACATCTGGAATACTGTGTTCAGTTTTGGGCTTCCACTGTAGAAAGGATATGAACAAGCTGAAGAGAGCCCAGCAGAGAGCAATTCAAATAGTTAGGTGGCTGAGGCACATGGCTTTTGAGGAGAGGCTGAAGGAACTGGGCTTATTTAGTCTGCAGAAGAGAAGACTGAGGGGAGATTTGATAGCAGCCTTTAACTACCTGAAGGGGGTTCCAAAGAGGATGGAGCTGGACTGTTCTCAGTGGTGGCAGATGACAGAACAAGGAGCAATGGTCTCAAGTTGGAGCAGTAGAGGTTTAGTTTGGATACTAGGGAAAACATTCTCACTAGGATGGCGGTGAAGCACTGGAACAGGTTATCTAGAAAGGTGGTGGAGTCTTCATCCTTGAAGGTTTTTAAGGTCTTGCTCAACAAAGCCCTGACTGGAATGATATAGTTGGGGTTGGCCCTGCTTTGAGCAGGGGATTGGACTTGATGACCTCCTGAGGTACCTTCCAACCATAATTTGCTATGATTCTATGATTCTGTGCTTTGCGTGAGCCCAGGACATTGAGGAGTCTAGAACTCCACCAGAAGGGCCATGAATATGCTTAGCCTGACCTAGCCCAGACCCAGGTGGTCCAGCTGTAATCTGGCCAATTGACATTTCCCCCCAATCGGGAGGAAAGTGCTAATCGGCAAGGAACCTGATGAAGATGGCCTAAAAAGTGGACTGGGAGAGAGAGAGGGGAATACGCAGGCTCTGGAAGCACAGCCACATGTCTCTCCTGTGGCCCGAGCACTCAGAAGGGAGCTAGATACTCTCCACACTGCTGGAGCCAGAGATTCCCTGGCCCCAGATGCTTTGAGAACTCAACCCTTGCCTGAGAGCCCATGTCAGGCCAGATGTGTCCTAGAAGGCAGCTGGCCAGAGATTAAGCTCTGTGCAGATGTAACACAAGCTGGCCTGGGGTCATACCATACCCTGACAGGATTGTGAGTGGGGAGAGCCCACATGAGAGGGGCAGCCTTCCAGGAAGCACAGGGAGTTTGACCAAGAGGGTCAGAAGTGGTATCTAGTGAACAATACTAAGACCCACACCCAAGGCAAAGGAGTAGTTCAGCACGCCAAGGCATTGTGGCCCTGCCTGGCTGACAAGCACGAGCTATTTATGTTATATTACCTGTTTTGTTGTGATTCCAAAGATAGAGGCGCAAGGACAGCACATGTAGCTCTGGTCCTTGGTGCATACATAAAGGACAAGAATGGATCATATTACCACCTGACTTATCACCAGGGTCCAGCAATAACACCCAAGTGGAAAGGGGTGGGGTGTAGGGGATGAGGAGCCCCACAGAAGCTACATCAGTGTAATTGCACCAGGGCTACCAGGGAACCACTGATATCACCTCTGTACATATATAGGTTCTGTTGGAAGAAAAACAAAGTTGTGGCAGGAAAGAAAAGTCAGGTGTATCGTGACCAGGTGAGCGGGACATACCCATGGCCTGTTGGCAGCTGTGTTGGGCATGGACCTTTTACAGTGAGGAAACATGGTTATTTGGACTGAATGTGGTTCCTTTGTGTCTCATTATTTACATTAAGTTAATAGACCTGACATTTGCATGGAAATGAAGTTTGCTTCAGAAGTGGTTGCTGAAAATGTGAGATGCTACCATAAGCCCCAGGATGTTGTGTGATGGTGGTTCTTGCCTTCAGAATCTTTAACGTGGACTATGTGACACAGGACAGGAAGTAAAGTTTTCAGTTATCACGACCTAAGTGATACCTGCATGAATACTGGTACCTAAAATATTAGCACAGCCATGCTGAAACCTCTTAGGTGAGTACCCAAGTCATCTGATCAAGAAGCGGCACCAACAGCACTGCAGCCAAGGAAACGCGCATCACAAAGAGCAAAGGAGGAGCAATGACTTCTAGTAATTGTAGCAATAATGAGTTTATGAGCAACAGAGATGCTGAAATATGTTTGCGTGAGCAGTTTGTCAAATAACGAACAGTGTTTTTTGTGAAACAAACAAACAAAACAGCCTGTTTATGGTAAATTCACAAATCGTATAAGGAGTTAACTTTATCAGGCTGTACACGGCAAGTGAAGGGCCCACCTCTGGACATAATTGAAGAGATTCAGTGGAAGGTTAGGAACTGAAAAGAGAAATTGCTGCACTGACTGCAAGGTTAACAGACACCCACTACAGCCCTCTTAATTGGCCTGTAGCCCAGTGAAAGCTGAAACATGCCAGGTAGGTGATCGTCCTGATGAGTGAATGCTCAGTGGGTCAGGAGATGTTCACACCAATTCTGTGAACTCCTTAAATAATAAACAATGTATAAAGTACAATAAACAACCATACCAAGTTAAAAGGTACTTATTTTGCAGACTCAAGAAAAGAAGCTAACCTGAAGTGGGAAAGAAGTGTGCTCTGCAGGGAAGTGTATACTCAGACATCAATTTAGAACTGGTATCTACTATGCTTTTTGTACAACTCAGGTGCACAATTTAAAGTTACTGAAATGCACCATGGTGAATCTGTTCTCCTTGATCATTCCCATTAACTAAATTAGTTGTTAATTGGGATTGCATTTAGAGGGTACCTAAGGCATTTCTTTCTGGTTGAAAGGGAGACCTCTGAGATTTATACCAGGGGATAAAGCCTCCTTTTCACATTCTGATAGATTTGTGTGAACTGCCATTTTTCTATAGCATGGCTGCTGTCTCTGCACAAGTATGTCTATAGTGCCCATCGTAACGTGGTATCATGATGACATTGGCACCTCAATGATGTGTTGTGAAGGCAATGCATGAGAAGGTTGTGATGCACTTTGACACAGTCATCCCCTTGGGACATCGTGCCAGAACATCAAGAAGCCTGAAATAATCTCAGGATTCTGTGTTCTTTGGGACAGTCCTATGAATTGTGGGATAGGAGTCAACCTTTATAACTCCCAGCTCTGTGATTCACATTCGACACAGTGCATCACATGGCAGTGTGCTCCATCTGTGCAGGCAGGGTTGGCCAGGAGACAACCCACCAAAATCCACTGTGGATAAAGGTATTGATTTCTGCAATGAGAAAAATCTTTCTCCCGGTTTTTACACCACACTTTCTGATATGATGTCGGAATGCAAAGATCCACTTTAAGGAAAAGAATATATTACTGTTGCACTTGTGGCTGAGAAGTTAGAGACTAACCAAGGCCTGCAGGGCTTTTTCTGTTAGGAAGAGAAACTAATGATATGAGTGAAGAATTTTTTTGGTGTAGTCTTGTTAGCTTACAAAAAAATGTTCAGAAAATCCCATTTTCCTCAACACTGAAGGAGCAAACAGAATAAATTCCCAAATCTGCCACTCCAGCAAGTTTTGTACCCAAGAAGCTCTGTCTTTTATTTCTTCCCAGGACCATGCTCACAATTTCCTCTCTGTCTTCCTGCCTCTGACGCACACATCCAAATTCCTTAGCATTTGCCTTTGAAGCCAGGTCTGGGGAGCAGTGCCTTTAAAAGATTCTGGCATGAGATCTTGGCTCTGAGTGATTTCTGAACAACATATTTGGGAAACCCTTGTTAACTTTCACCTAACCTCCCAGGCAGCCTAGACAGTCACTTAAATTGTCTGCAGCTGCTATTACTCTTTAATTAAAAGGCTAATTTAATCAAAGAGCTCTCAGGCTCAACACAGAGAGCACTCCTAGCATGCCCATTGGTTTTAAAGAGTCTGTGATTGTCTTCAGATCCAAGACCCCATTACTGGTAATGATTTGCACCTTCTGATACAAATTCAATGATTTGCCTAATGTTATGTTGTGCTCAGGTAACAAACAAAGCCAGGTCTCTTATTCAAATTACTCTGACTAAAAATGTGTAGAACCTTGAATTAGAAGACTACAACTGAAATTTGAAAGCAATGAGTTTGGTAGTGACAGAATGCTGAATTACAGTCAAGTCTCAGGTTGACAAAAGCCTGAATAAAACACCCAGGCCCCCAGTACATGTTCACCTGACGGCACAAGGGAATCTATTCCCCAGTCCCAACAATTATGCCTCCTGTCACGCAGGAGACACAGTTTTATGATTAGGGATCAAATCCAAATCTCACCATTACTATTTGCCAGCACAGGAGGAACACAAGTTCGTGATCCCAGGCTCCTGTGACACCAGCAAGTAAAGAGCCAGGTACCCAGTGAACCATGAGGTCCCAGACTGATAAATGCCTGATTGTTGGTTTCAGCCCCAGGACTGCACCAGAGCCAGTTTAAGACTCAGGTATGAGTCAAGAGCTGGGACTGACAGTTAGCTGATTGTCTACCTCAGTCCTGGGACCGCACCAGAGCTGGTTCATGATTCAGGTATGGTCCTGGAGCAAAGACTGGCAATTAGCTGATTGCCAGTTCCAGCCTTGGGACCACACTGGGGTCAATCCCAGAGTCCCGCCATGTAGCTGGCATCAGGCAGACACCCTCCCACATGTTCATTTTAAGGCTTGGTGGAAACCAGCCACAAAATTTCATAGATTTCATAGATTTCATAGACATCAGGGCTGGAAGGGACCTCGGGAGATCATCGAGTCCATATATTTGGGTCCATATATTTTGTGGAGTAATGTTGTGGCTTATTTTCTGTTTTATTACACCATGAATTGCATGTACATATGACTGGGTCACTATTTAAGATGTGATAACAGATTAATCATGTCTTCTGTGTAATGTCTTCCAGGGGCCTAGGTTGTACCTGGCCTTGGTAAAAGTGCCTGCCTCTTACGTTCCCAAGGAAATGGGAGGTTTAATGGAATCTGTCAACTAGGTTTCTGATGCATTAGCTGAATACAGAAAATAACCAAAATATTTTACTTCAAAATGGAGAGAGAATATTAGTATGTGGTTTGAAAGCCATCCCCTTACCCCCAATATATCTTTAAATCCAAAGAAAACTTTTTTTCAGGCTTAAATAATAGGTTGTTTTTCTGAAATAAATTAAATATTTTACATGGTCATCATAGCTAGCCTGGAACAAACAGGACTTTGTATATGATAATAGATAATAGACCTGTCTTCCTGTATACCAGGAACGTCAGCTGGCATGGTCAGACAATAAAGCTTGTAAATGTATGACCAAACCCTGGTCCCACTGAGTTTACTAGGACTTAAATCAGGCCCATAGCAGAACTTCTAGGACCCAGTTCTGCAGCCTTTCCTCAGGTAAAACATTCAGGTAGTCCCATGATTACTACTGAAACATTCCCAACACTGCACACTAGGGAAGCTGGCCATGATCCGCCCATGTGTGAAGGTGCAAGTGAGCTCATGTCTTTTAGGCTAGGGACAGAAGTTACACATGAACTGGTTTAAATGACAGAAACTGGTTTAAACCTGTAGCAGAGCAGAAGTTCAGTACAAATAAACCAGTTTTGAAATGGCTGAACCTGGTTTAAGAGAAACCTGGCTGTATGTAGTATCAGACTTAATTGATTGAGATCAAACCGGTTTATGGAACTTCTGTCCCAGACCCCTTCCTGGTTCAAGTTAAATCACAGTCCCCCAGCATCCCAGCATGCCTTCCAGCCCTGGGCTGTGTGCGCTCCCGAGAGCAGGGCTGGCCCTGCCTTTCTGCTCCCTAGCTTGAGCAAGGGTGGGGGCATGGCCAGACACTGGTAGACATGGCCCCCTGAGGCAAAGCGGACAGGGGAGGGGGTTTATCCCTGCCTCTGTCCCCTCTCCTTCCTCTTCCCCCAGGAACCCCAGCTGGGGTCTGCTTGACCAGGACACAGCAGCCCTGTCAGGCATTTCCATCCCCACAACCCTGTCCCACTGGCACAATTAATTCCATCCTCCCTCCCCTGTCCCGCTGACACGGACCCCAGCTGGGGTCTACCCAGCTTTTCCCCCTTGCTTATGGCTCGGGGGTGATCCTGCTGCACCTTCCCAGCTGCCAGGGCTGGGGTTTCACTTGGGGCAGGTAAGGAGCAAACGCCAGATTGTGGGGGGGACAGAGGGGAGTGAAACGGCCCCAAGCCCAGGTGGGGACATGCACGGAGGGATCACGGTGGCGGTGGTTCCATCCTGGACATGAGCCCTGCTGAGCAGAGGGACACGGGCTGGGGGGCGGGAGGTGGGGAAGGGGCTCAAGTGTGTCTGCGCTTGTCTAGGACAGAGCTGAGTCAAACTGAGCATGCAGCTAGGGGAGCAGCTCCTGCCTGGTGGCCCTTCCTACCCGGTGAAGAGCAGCACCCGGGCTGGCCCTGGCCCCTGCAGTGGTGCACACGGTGTGGGCTCACCTCCTCAGCCCTGAGCGCTATTACCTGCATCCCTGGGACTGCCGGGCAAGAGCTGCTCACTAGGGCTGCGAAGCTTCAGCCTCAATTGAGGCTCAGCCTTTTAAATGTCTGTTCTTTGCCTTAAAGACGGGGTGGAAAGGCTCTGTTTTGTTTTTCTTTTAAAGCAAATATTGGTGCAACCTGAGCCACTCAGACACTTGCTTCTTTCACACTCTCTTCGGGTTAGAGGAGAATAAAAACAGGCACCTCTTATCAGTATCAAGGATTCAGTTTCCATTGGAGTAGAATGTGAGAAAGATGATCTTACCTTACTCAACTTGGCTGCTTCCTATAGACCACATTGTAGCTTTTAAGCCATGGCTATGGCTTTGTTGGGCTGGACGGGGGCATGCTGCAGTAATCGTCTCAAAAATGGATACTGGCTGGCTCTGCTAGAATTTATCCTACAGCTCCAGGGAATCTTAGGCCAGAGCAGTAGCTCCGACATCTTTTAAATAGCTGCAACTCGAGTTCTCATCTGAGGAATAGACCCAACGTCACCTAGTTGTTCTCCCCATTTAACTTCCTGGTTTACAGCATCCTCAGAGCTGCTAGCAAGGTCTTGTTCTCATTACTTGTTCTCGCCCTTGTGCAGGTGGACATGGGACAAAAGGCTCTTTGCTTCCTTCCGTGCCCCACTCCCCGGTGGCCAAATGCTTTCATCCTCTGAATCTTACATACTTAAGCATATGGGCAAGGGGATGCACGGATGAACAACCCAAATTCTATGCTGATTTATGTGTTCACAACCTTTCAGTTTCCTTTTTCAGTGGGTACAAGGAAGAGCTCCCAGTGCGGGTCTGGAAGGAGACAGGGGTCACATATCCACAGTCAATTCTTGGCCTCCTGGTAATGTATGACAGTGATGCTCTGTATCCTCCTGGGTTACAGAGAATGCGAGGCCTATTGTGGGGTGGGGTCCAGAGTGTGACCAGACACTGGCCCTCCCTTCCACTGGAAGCATTGATGACACATAGGGGGTACACGCGGGTGCACATGCACCCTCTGAGACCGGCTGGAAGCATCAGCCACAAAATCAGAAGTGGCCTGGTTTTGCTGCTGGCTTGGCAATTGGCTGCTGGGGAACTGCCCCCCGCTTCCCAGCTGGTGATTGGCCACTGGGGGGACCCCCCTCAGTGATCTGGTGCCCCCCCACCCCACCCCCAGACTCAGGAGGCACCAGTCACCCATGACTGGAAGTGTTTTATGTTGTCCCCTATTGGGCTTCTTGTAGAGGTTATTAGTTAAGGGAGAATCTGGGACCCTGTGTGGCTGCTCTTTTCACATCCTAATTTTCATCTCATTTACAGCATCATAACCTCATTGACATCAGTTGAGTGACTTCTGATTTACCCCAGTGTAACCAAGATCAAGATCAAATCAGGACTATCATTTTTGACTTGCAAATGGAGCAGATTTGTCCTGGACATGGTGTGCCGGTTAGTATTATGAGAAGAATATCAAAGGGCAGGTCTTAGTTATAGCGGTTTCCCTGTATTGCCACTACTGTAGGAGCAAGGAACAGTATGAGCAGTTCAGGCTTGATTTGCTGCCCTTCGGGCTACATTTAAAAGATGTTTTTGGTGCTGCTGCATCAATTAACAGACTGGGATCATCTCCTAAGAACGTGAAGCAGGTATTGTCTAAATAAGCAACCTGGAGACCTTCATTACGGGGGGTGGGTTTGATTCTTTTCTTTTAAGAAAAGAACACATTGGGAGCTAGGGGTAAAAGAAAGTGTCCTGTTTTTCATGGTGTTGCACAGACAGCATACAAGTTCAACATCACCCTGCTGGATAACCCTCCTTGTGACCGTAAAGCTGCTTCCATTCTGTGTGGGCAACATTTGCTGAAGCTCTACAAAATCTAAAAGCTTGGCTGTGTGTGGGATTGTGTGAATGTGTCTTTCACAGGTTGTTCCATGTGGGTTTACACTAAAAATGAGCCCAAATCATGGATCCAGTTAACTCAGGATTTGGGGAAGTCAATGTAATGATAATACTCAGCTCTTATACAATGTTTTTCATTAGGAGATGGTTGGTATCATTATCATCAGTTTGCAGGTGAAAGAAATGGAGAGGTGAGGCCAATAAAGGCCTTAGGTCTAACTTTTAGGAGCTTGATCCTCTGAGGGCCAATCCCCTGAGGGCCAACGTGGTTCCCATCTTCAAAAAAGGGAGGAAGGCGGACCCAGGAAACTATAGGCCAGTTAGTTTTACCTCGATCCTGGGCAAGCTTTTTGAGAGAATTATCCTGGCGCATGTCTGCGAGGGGCCCGCAGGGGAGATTATGCTTAGGGGCAACCAACACAGGTTCATTAGCCGCAGGTCCTGTCAGTCCAACCTGGTGGCCTTCTACAACCAGATCACCAAATCCTTAGATGCAGGGTAGCAGTGGACACAGTCTTCCTGGACTTCCGGAAGGCCTTCGACACTGTCTCACCCCGTTCTCATTAAGAAACTGGGGGACTGGGGTGTTGACACCTACTGACACCTACAGAGTCAAATGGGTCGCCAACTGGCTGGAGGGCCGCACCCAGAGAGCGGTGGTGGATGGGTCATTTTCGACCTGGAGGGATGTGGGCAGTGGGGTCCCCCAGGGCTCGGTCCTCGGGCCTGCAATGTTCAACATCTTCATCAGTGACTTGGACGAGGGGGTAAAAAGCACCTGTTCAAACTTGCTGATGACACTAAGATGTGGGGGGATGTGGGCACGCTAAAAGGGAGGAATAGGCTGCAATCGGACCTAGACAGGTTACGGGGGTGGGTGGATGAAAATAGGATGGGATTCAACACCAACAAGTGCAAGGTGCTGCACCTGGGGAGGAAGAACTGGCACCAGACCTACAGGCTGGGGAACTCCCTTCTCGTCAGGGCAGAGGCAGAAAAGGATCTTGGAGTCACTATTGATGCCAAGATAAACATGGGCCGGCGGTGTGGGGATGCAGTCAGGAAGGCCAACCGCACCTTGGCATGCATCCACAGATGCATCTCGAGCAGGTCCAAGGAGGTGATCCTCCCCCTCTATGCAGTACTGGTCCGACTGCAGCTGGAGTACTGCATCCAATTCTGGGCACCGCACTTGAGGAGGGATGTGGACAACCTGGAGAGGGTCCAGAGGAGCCCACTCGCATGATCGGGGGCAGCAGGGCAGGCCCTACAAGGAGAGGCTACGGGACCTGAACCTGTTCAGCCTCCACAAGAGAAGGCTGAGGGGGGATCTCGTGGCCTGTTACAAACTAGTCAGGGGGACCAGCAGGCACTGGTGGAGTCCCTGTTCCCCCAAGCACTACCAGGAGAGACAAGAAATAATGGTCACAGGCTGGCAGAGGGTAAATTCAGACTAGACATCAGGAGGTGCTACTTCACTGTCAGGGCGACTAGGATCTGGAACCAGCTTCCAAGAGAAGTGCTGCTGGCTCCTACCCTGGGGGTCTTTAAGAGGAGGCTAGAACCTTGCTGGGGTCGTTTGACCCCAGTACTCTTTCCTGTGATGGCAGGGGGTCGGACTTGATCTTCTCAGGTCCCTTCTGACCCTACCAACTATGAAACTATGAAACTCCCCAAGTGAGGCCCTTACTTTCTGTATATGGTACATGGGGAAAGTTTCATCGTCATGCAATTATGGGGCCTCTGTGCAACTGCCCAGTCTGTTTGCCAGGAGAAGGAAACCATGCATCATCTCCCGAGTTGCCCTGTGCACCCCACAAGATCTGGCAACACCAACGCCAGAAGCCATGGCCTGTGCAGAATATTGGGAGCAGACCACATAGAAAGTTTGGATTGGAGACATGACGAAGAAAAGGAGGAGAATCAGGTGCCTTAGAAGGCTGATCTGAAAAAGTCACACCCTGAGCAGAAAGCCAGCTAGTGCTGGCCAGTAGGAAATGCTGAAAGGGCTGTGTCTGCATACTTGCTCCTCTCTTGGCTGTAAGCATGAGTCGGGCAGGAACTCTCCATCCGCCGCAGAATCCTCTCTTGAGGGTGGGTGCCCACAGCTGTCCTTCCAAAGAACAGAGCAGGGCTCACAGTTTCCCTTTAAAAACTCAACTGGCAGAGGATGGGGGACCACCCATTTTATTATAGACTGGCCTATGGCTTGGAGCATTTACGCAGGAAATGGGAGACCTGGGATTCTGATCCTCCGGGGCTCGAGGAGATTCATACCCATATCTTCCACCTCCCAAGTGTATGCCCTAACAAGCTCGTACACCGTAGAGCTGAACATGTTGTCTCTGTGCTACCGAGGCCTGACTCTGCAGCTTTCTGGATAGGGCATTAACGGTGATGGGGACTTTTAGTTGTGGTCCTTCTCCCAGGTTTATTTCTAGGACCCAGAACTTCCCCATCCCCGGTGAGCACCGTAACTATGAGGGCTCACTGGATAATACTCCCTCTTGTGCTCTCTTCTGGCCTCATGAATTTTGCATTCCTTTCCTACAGAGGCTCAGCTTCAACAGAAGCGAGAGGTACCTGATACACACCGCATCCAAGAGTGGCGGCTGGGGCACTCTCAGAGGTCGGGGACATGGGTTGGACCCCCTGCCAGGCTGAGCCAGGCCTAGAGCCCAGGTCTCCCACTTCCTGGGCTAGTGTTTTGACCACCAGGCTCTAATATAGCAGGTGGCACCATCACCCCACAGGTTAAAAAAAAGGCAGCTCCAACTTCCCTCTGTGAAGGGGCAGTCTTGTCAGCGCATGTCTGGGCTCGGCTGTCAGACTGGGACCCTCTGCTTATGGGGAAACACTTGCAGGACTGAATCTTATACTCTGCACCTTCCCACCAGTGGCATCAGGCTGTCATGGATTATAAGTGGGGATGAAGCATGGCCCCTGATGCATTAACTTCAGGCTTTCGTACCTGGGAGTACTAGTAAAGTTACCAGTCTGAACAACTTTGTGCCTCCTTTTCACAGAACGTGGGTTTGTGCTTTCAGTTTAGTTTGCCCAACTACATTCAAGGGAGGAAGGCCTCGAGGGAGTAATGTTGTAGAAAAGCTAGAAGGCCTCAAGGGAGTAATGTTGTAGAAAAGAGCCAGAGAGCGGTGATGTGGGGTATTAGAGCTGTTTCTGTCTCTGGTGTTGAGTGTATTGAGAACAAGGGAAAATTGAGTCAGCCCTAGGACGCTATCCAGTCTTTAGGGCAGAGAAACCCATGTGATCTCGGTTGGGGTTGAAAAAGCAGCAATTGCTAGGCAAGGGAAGAAGAATGTAGCTGGTGAATGGGAAGAATGGAAGGAGGGGCTATGAAGAAAGAGAAGAGAAGAGAAGCTGCATTCAGTCTCCCTATCTGGGAACTGGATGCAGAGAGACATTTGTAGTTTCCAATCAGCAGTTCATTTATCTTAACTTAATACCATTTTTACTCCATTGCTAGAAGAGTGATCCCAATTAAGGCAGCACAGCAGGGCTTCCGTTATAAACCTCCTAGCACTGCAAGTTATGTTACTTGCTACAACCAGCGAGAGTTATGATCACCAGTGAAAAATAAGCTTCCTCTCTGGCTACACGCCAGGATCATCCTAGCAAAGCAGTGGAGGAGAAGGGCTGGGAGGAGGCAGGCATTGAAATGTAAAGCAGTTAACATTTCTACAATATATGTCAGCATCCACTGAGCACTGTGGGCAATTAAGTAATGTTACATTGTACACTTCACCTTGGAAGAAAAGCTGGTTTTCATGGAATAAAGCACCAGAGCACCACAGACTCTACTGCCGGATTTCACATCTAAAGCAGTGTTTTCCCTTCTATGTACACTGCTTAGCACAGAATTAAAAAAATAGAAAAAGCGTGATTTTAGATGTAACAGATAAGTAAAAGGCTTGGGCCCTCTGCCAAGTTTCTCACCATTTAGTTTCACTGTGATGGGATAAGGAGCAGATTTTTGGCTGCTTCCCACAACCACTTGTCTTTATTTCCATAGAGTTGTTCTCTATAAAATCACCCAGAATCTTTCATTAAATCTTTTCTTCTCTCTCAGACTTAGGGGATCTTCATTTATTCTCTTTCTCACTGGAGCCTGCTTCTGTGTGAGCCTGCCATGCCTTTGACAGAAAAGCAAATACAAAGAAAGCAAGCAGATTTGGGGAGGTGATGTTTCCTAATTATGAGCTGGATAGCAGCTGTGGGTTTCTTTAGAGGGCTCCTCCACCCCCACCCCCTGTCCTCACCACACCTGGGATGTTCTGGGCCTTTTCTTCCCCTAGATCCAACAGATGCAGGGGTGGGAGCAGTCTGGTTCTCTCCTTCTCCAACTTTTCAACTGTCGCCTTTAGAGGCACTCTAGTGCCTTCCTTTCTCTCTTTCTTTCTCTTGGCTGGTCTCTCCACAGCCTAGACTTATTGCCGGCAGTGCTACCAACTGTCTTTGCTTTCAGTCAATCAGTCTCAGGTGATGGCCTTCCCTTGTTCTCAGCTATTCTTCTCCACAGCCTAGGCATGTCGCTAGCAGGGCTACCAGCTGCCTTTTATTTCAGCCCATCGGTCCCGGCTGCTGGCCCTTAACTTCTCAGGGCTCCCAGCATCTGTCAGTCTTCCCGACATTTGTATCCACCACCTTAAGCTCCAAGTTCCCCAAAGTCTCCCTTCCTACTTGGGACGAATCTTGGGCGAGGGGATTGTGATTCCCAAGTCCCTCTCACTGACAAACCATCGTCTACTTTCTTTCTTCCTTTTCATCAGGAGTAGCAGCCTACACTACAGTGCCGCCACTCCCCCTGTTGCAGCTCTTTGCTCATGCCAAGGACATCCACACCACTTCTTCACTCAAGGTAAGCGTCTGCGTACTTTTAGTTTCTTCTGACTCTCCAGACAGTCACAGCTCCAGGGTGTATCCCTGCACCTCTGTGCGGTAGGCACAAACTGCCATTCCTGCAATCTCCTTTCTGGGGCAATTGGTCCTACAGAGCAGCTCTGTACTTCATTTCCGACTTCCCCCTCCCCAGAGCCAATGGGAGATGGTGCAGCTCCAGGTGTTTCCCTGCATCTCCCGCGTGTTTCCCTGATGCAGACTGGGCAGAATCCAACTGGAAACACCTGGGTTTCTGGTTAAGTCAGGGGTTGAACTCTGGTAAGATTTTCCCCCCCATCTAGGGTCAAGTGACAATGCTTCAACGGTAACGGGTGCACTGAGGTGGGTTCCTTGTTACAGAGCAGTAAACACAAGTATGACACCACATAAATAATAATATACAGGCAGTAAATCATACAAATAAAATACTTGTATACTGTACTCATAAAGTACAGTGACTTCCATCGTGCCCAAGCCAGCTTCCCACCATCCATGATAACACTGTTTGGCTCTCCACAAGCAAATGGTGACTAGCAGCAGAAATCAAGATTCGGTGTTCATCCTAACACAGCATATGGTTTAGGCAGCGCCAATGTGACCTTTTCTTTAGGTCTGACCTATGAAGAACAGCACTAAATTATGTATAATGGTTTTGTGATGAAAAGCAATGCCAATTAGATGGAGCAAGATGAGGCTATAAACATACTGCACATAAAAATCAGAGAACAAACTTAAATCCCAGCCCCCAAACCAAAAGATTAGTGCTTTAACCACATATGATCCTGAAAGCTTCCTTCTGGAAATGAAGGTTAGATTTCTTCTTGCATGTCTACTGTGTGGTAAGGAGGGTAATTTAAATGATCTTGGAAATACACAGGTTAGACTTCTCATCCTTTTTCTCCGGGAGGTTTTCTGCTTTTAATACCATGTTTTCCAATCACAATTCAGGCTGTTTACTTGTAAGGTTAAAAATGGATAATGACTTTTCAGTCAATTGCTTTTGACTGTCAATATGAAGCCTGCGTTACCATTCCACAATATCATTAAACAATCAATAGCAATTAGTGTCTAGTCAAGCCTGGTGTTTTAATCTTTTAAATCAAAATGCCCATAATTGTATGTAAATATTTGAAGATGTTTATTGTGGGGATGAATTTCATCCGTCTACCAAAGGGTTCCAGAAGAATTAGTGAATATAAAGAATCCAGCCCTGATTCCTGGTTATTTTGTTCCCCTACTTGGGGATGAGCTGAAAGGGCAAAGCTAGTGTTATGCCAACTTTCCATTTCCTGGGTGATATCTTGCCTGGAGTTGATCTCAAATGTCCACCAGGATTTTACTCCCTGTATTCTGGAGCTGGACTGAGACCTGCACATCCACTGTGTAAAGTAGAACAATCACAAGGTCGCTCTGGCATGTTCTTTGCTTTACGTGGTCCCTTTGGATCCTGGGAAACAGACTAATCTCAGCATAGGGCACTTGGCCAGGCCCCATGTGATTGAAGCAGGACTGGCACAGAACCTGAATGCTTGCTCTGTAGAGGTAAAGGAGCTCCCCTCTGCCATGAGTAATCATATGACATTCTTTCTACCCATTTTAATGCTCCTTTAAGCTGCCAGAGCATCATAAAGGGCGTTTGTGCAACTGGAACTCAGGCCTTCGGCATCTGGACTATTCTGCATTCTGACTTGCACGGGGATATCTTCTCCATTCACTCTCAGAGGGGCACAATAGCACTTTGGTAACACTTGCATACTATCATCTGGGGGCATATTTTGCCAATGGGTGCTTTGTACCTTGCTTTCAACAGTGATCATTGTATAAATGAAATATTGCTTCACGCTGGCTGGCTATATGCTGCACTGTGTCCCTCTTACTAGCATTCAATACCCCTGTAATACCATCTAAGTTAATCAAAAGATGATTTGTCCTATTAAAAAGACCAAATATATTCAGCTGCATAACCTGAATGGCTTCTTAAGAGCAGAAGACAGGGTAGACTCATACCTAGGAGATGCAAAGCATGCACTTCCGTGAGCAGAGGGCTTGCTTCATCAGATGCTGTGAAGGGACTGAAGGAAGCAGAGGTTCTGAATGGAAATCAGTGATTAGTATACAAGGGCTAGGGAAGAGGGAGGAAAAAAGAGCTGCTTGTACACTCCATGGGGGGTTAATTTGGTTTAGTTCTCCCTAAATCGAAATGGTGGGTTTTTAAAAACACCGCTTCAATTTAGGGAGAATTAAACCAAACTAAACCCCATGGCATGTACACAAGGGTGGGGGCCTGATCCTTACCTGCCTTTTCAGCAGCAGGGGGGAGAGGGAGGAGGCAAGCTGCTGGCAGGCTGAGCAGTCTCTGAGGCAGGCAGGGTCCAGGGAGAAAAAAAAAAGATCAGGCTCGCTGCTTTCTTTTTTTTTCCTTCAGTGGAGCCTGCCTGTACAGACTGCCGCTGGGTCCCACAGCCCCTGCGCGGGGCCCACCAAGCCCCAAGCACGTCGACTTCCAGCACCCCGTGCACTGTTGCACTTTGTTAGGCAGCAAAGTAAAACACCTCAGAATAAAGAGGAATACGCTGCCGAACGTGCAAACAGCAACACCGTTAAAGCGGTGCAAAAGGGCATTTAAGTCACTTTAAAGGCCAATTGTGTGGCATGTGCAAAGGCCCAAGAGGACCACGCAATTCCTTAGACTCATATGTACAGAAGCAAACAGCGCACTCTACCCGAAACCTAGCAATGTCACCAAGCGGGAAGCATGTTAGCGAATTGCACTTTGGGCTTGATTTACTGATGCCTCTGGAAAAAAGACTCCCAGTGGCTTCAACATGTTTTGGATCAGCTCCTTTTGAGCAAGAGCTAGTTGCAAATATGTGGAAAGCTTCTATGTCCCCTCTTGGAAGCCATGTGGGAAACAGCAGGGGAAGGTGCATCGAGCTGCTTCTGTTAATAGCTTAAGAAAGGTTAAAAAGGGCATTAGGAGGGTATTAGAGCATTAAGTGGGATATTAGCTTGACAGAAAGAAGTTTGGAAGAGGGATAAAAAAAGCCATAATGCTTATGTTTAAGGTTTAATGTGGGACACTAAAACACAACAGCATATCACTCAATTAATAGATTGATCTGCAGGTTAAAATTTTGGAGCCCTGTAATGACTTTTGTCTGGTAGTCCCATCCCTGCCCCCCTTCCCTTCCCGCCATAATTAAAGGGGTTTATAGAAGGTTTATTTACAGTGGAGCCAATAGAAAACATCACAATAAAAATACAGCAGCAGCCAGCCCAGAGGTAAAGTGACACTGCTCTAAAGGAGAGACAAATTGGATACTGTCCAGATAAGATACTCCTCAGTCTAAGGATCCATTTCTACTCTACTTCTGTCTAGAAGGGGGCAGAAATAAGAAAAAGCCAATGTCACAGAGCTCAGTTACTGACCTTGCAGGGATGAGGGGTCTGTTTCAATTGAATTTCAGTTCCAGGGAGTTGAAATATTCCAGGCCTGCGACCTGGAGCACTAAGACACTTCCCCCAATGAAGTGCCCTGTTTACTAATTCAGGCTTCAATCCTGGAGTAACTGGGGAGTTAAGTCAAGGCCACAGTCCTCAGAGCAATGTCAGTCTTTGCAGTCTGTCCAGCATGTTCATTGTTTCACAATCATTTAAAAATCACATTTCAAATGAATTTCAGAGTTTGATCATCATCAACTAGGACCATCACGAGTGTGAAGTAACCCTAATTCCATGATGAATTCACACACTGGCATCACTGGAAAGCAGAGCTACCAGGGGTAGGTCTCAGTCATGGGCTGAATGAACAGAGAGGCTCTCTATTCTACAAGAGATGTAGTCTTAACTCAGACCATCACCCGACTTAGCTAGATGTATCTATGGAGGGAGTCTCACCAAAGCAGAGCTGAGGCATTTGCTCCATTTGCAGAAGCTTTTAATTTTAACCTACATACTAGGAGAGGCTTAAACAACTTTTTAAAGTGATGTTTTGGCCTTCCAGTTTGCTGCTTGGGGCAGTGCCCTTCTTGACTAAACAAATGCATAAATAATAAAGCAATTCAATGACCAGAGTCAGACTGAAGTCTCTTTCCATCCCTTTGAGACTCACTGCTCCATTTCCCACATGTGAGACCTTCCTGATATCAGGTGATCTTTCATTTGTTGGGGTGATTTCCTACTGCACCCAAAGCATTACTGTTTGTTGACTATGGCAGCCAGGAGAGATCTGGCACAGGATAGCTGAGGCTGTAAATCGAAGTCTCAATTGCTCTGTGACTGATTGTCCCGGGGTCTGACTTGGATCAGAACAGGAGCAGCAGTCCATTACATGCGTCTTTTCCTTTGCCAGTAGGTGGCCAGCAAGAGGACACAGCCGGTTTGGCTTGTCCTGGGAATGGACTGCAGTTATCATACGGATGTACAACAGGATGTCCTCAGAAAAGTATTAGTATATTTTTCAGAGGGACTTGAAGGAGGACATTTGTATGATGCTGGGACAAAAGGTTTTCTCCCAGGACAATGCAACATGTTTTCATAGTCTGAGAGTACCATAATCTTACTAGAAGAGGAAGTGGCTGACAGACCTACCTTCAGGAGTGGTAGGAAGAACTAGTAGGAATTGCATAAAGCACTCAAGAATCTCTCTAAAAAATGGGACTTTCAGATATAGAGTAGGTTTTTTTAAGCATTTGTAGATCAGGAGGTATCATATTTGAGAAATCATATTATGTAGATTGTTTTTGTGTGGTGTCAGAGTACCAAGTCCAGCTCAGAATGAAAACAAACTTCCAAACTTCAACATTTCCAAGTTTGGGGCAGTTTGTGAAAGTGGCTCTATGTGAAGACCAGCCTTTTCAAACTTGAATTTCTATAATTAGACTATCAAATATAGACTCAGCCACCTAAAAATGGCCTTTTTTCCAGGTCCAAATTCTGTAGATTTAGGGACAGAATAATCTAATCTGACCTTTTGGTAGAGAATTTCAGACAGTTACCTCTGCATTGAACCCAATAGTTTGCCCTCTGTTTAAAATACATCTTTTGGGTGCATTTCCATTTTTGACCTATGGACTTCAAGAGATACAGGTTTCACCACTTCCCTTTGGAGTTTGTTCCAGTAGTTAGTTACTTCCACTATTAAAAACTCTCTTCTTTCCCATTTAAGTATATTTGACTTTAGTTTCTAATCATTAGTCTTGTTCTGGCTTTGTCTGTTAAACTCTTGGACTTAAGTACAGACAATCAAAAAGCCGGAGGTTGAATTGATTCAATCTTCACAGATTAGTTTAAACTGAGTAGATTGAACCGATAAGCAAGTGAACAATGTTAGCTTTTGATTCTGGAAATGCAGCCACATGCCTGAAGCGTCCCAAGCCAAAGGCTGGGGGGCATTAGAGCACACCTCCCTGCTCAGCTGGAGCAGACAACTTGGGCCAAGAGGGGGCTTGCAGGGGAGGTGCAAAGCATCCTGGGATGCTGGCACAGGCAACTATTGCCTCCTGAGTCAAGGGGGTGGGAGGGTCCCCCCATGGCTGATTGGGCTGATTCGGAAGTGCCAGCGGCACACCTGGAAGTGCAGGGGCGTGCCCAGAAGTGCCAGCGGTGCTCCTGGAAGTGCCAGCAGTGCTTCTCCTGGCGCCCCCACTCTCCAGCCAGCACTCTCGGGGGGGCACCAGCACTCCCGCCTGCTCCCCCTGCCCGTCGCCCAAGTGGGGAACGCTGGCTGTCAGGGGGTGCACCAGCACTCTCAGGGGGTGCGCGTACACCCCCATGCACCCCCTATGTGTCACCACTGGATGCTGGAGGACTGAGAGTTAGCTAGAAGATGGAAGGGAGCTAGGACAGCGGTATAATAAACCAATTTAATCTAAATCCTTCAAGTCTGTTACTGTATCCATCCAGGCTTATCTTAAACCGGTTTTAGCCATTTTGAAAATGGTTTATGTGCATTGGACTTTTGTTGTTACAGATTTGAACCAGTTTTCAATTCAAATTACACATACCGGTTTATGGGTAATCTCTGTCCCTAGCCTTGTATTACCTGATAGTTTCTCCAGATGGAAAACTATAGAAGAAGAATGACACTATGGTTTGCTTAGGCTGTTAACATGCATTTTAGAGTTCAGGTTTAGGCATCCAGGTCTGAAAACCTTGACATTTGTTTACAGATCCTATTCATGCAATCCTGCTATTCTATAGAGCTGCTTGTACACGTGACGGGAGTTTAGTTCTCCCTAAATTGAAATGGTGGGTTCTTAATTGTACCAGCTAAAAACCCACCATTTCAATTTAGGGATGTCTGTCACCGTTACGGAACAGCGATGGCCCGCCAGCAGATCATCACAGCAAGTGCAGGCAGGATCTGCCAGAAAAAAAACAAGCAATGTGGGATCTGATCCTTTTTATCCCCCAGATCCTGCCCACCTCTCCTGCAGCTGCAGGGCAAGCTGCCGGGAGGCCCTGAGCTCTGGGGGGGGCCTGGTTCTTTCCTCCACAGTGGCAGTGCCTCCCAGGAGGCACCTTCCCACTAGCAGCCCATCCAGTTGGTATTGGGGGATGCCACCACCGTGGACAGAAGGACTGCCCCCCCCGTGCAGCTCAGGGGCTGTGCAACCCAGTGGCAGCTCAGGCAGGCAGGCTCTGCTGAGAAAAAAAGAGAAAAATAGCAGTGATGGACATGATTTTTTTTTTTCTTCTCCCAGAGCCTGCCTGTGTCTCCCACAGCTGGGGAGCAAGCTGCTGGTGAGCCAAGTGACCTCTGAGCCGTGGGAGGCCCCGGTACTTCCCTCTGTGGTGGCGGTGCCCCCCAGGACCACCCATGTGGGGTGCTAGTGGTTAGGTGATGCCTGGAGGGTGTCGCTTGCATGGAGGGAAGGTCTGGGGCACTTGGCCCACAAGCAGCTTGCCCATCTGTGGGAGAAGCAGGCAGGCTCCGCTGGGGAGATAAAAAAAAAAAAAGCAGCAAGGGGCCCACTTTTTTTTATCTCGGCAGAGCCAGCCCGGGCGAGCTGCACCTGGGTCACACAGCACCTGAGCTTGGTGGGGGGCCTGGTGCTTCCCTCCATGGTGGCAGTGCTCTCTGGCATTTCCTGGACAGGGTGCTAGTGGGTGGGTGCTGCCCCAGGTTGCAGGCAGCACCCGGCCCAATGCAACAATGCATGGGGCACTGGAAGCCTGGGCATGCCTGGGGAAGCTTGGGCTTGGCACCATCCCTGCCACCTTCTCTAGCTGCCTGGAACCACCCAGGAACGGGCTGGCTTGCCCCTGGGGCAGAAAGGCAGCAGGAGGGCAGCTGGATGTGCTGGTGGCCAGAGAAGGTGGCAGGGACTGTGCACGTGGCACTGGAGCCCCGCCAAGCCCAAGCTTCCCCGAGCACACCTGGGCTTCTAGCACCCTGGGCACCGTCCCCACTGCGTTCTTTAAATGTATTGCTGCAATTTGTTAAGTAGCAAACTAAAATACATCAGACGTGCTTTGCTTTGCTACGTAAATAAGTTACTTAAAGCGAAATACGCTGCTGCACATGTACAGCATGACAAAATTAAAATGTAATATGCCACCACCGATGTAAACAGCAATGCCATTAAAATGGTAAAAAAGGGTAATTAAGCCACTTAAAAGGCCAATTTTGTCCCGTGTACAAGTGCCCTTCTATTCTAGTCTATTCTATCAATGCAATGAAATAAAAACATGCCTTCCTACCATGCCTAGGAGCTCTGATAAACTGTGAGTTTGCAATTGCACTTCCTGCTTTTGAAAGATAAAAAAGATGAAAATAATAAGTGAAAACCGCTTCTCTGATGTGTGTGCAGAGTTCTTTCCTAGCACCATGTCGATTTTCTGTGATACTGTTCTTATATGTGCAGCAAACCTGAAACAGATGTTTTTCCCCATGTACCTTTGATAGTAAGCAACTAAAAATGGCTTATGGGTATATACCTTAATATCTAATTTGTTTATAGGTTCCTCAAGTGCTAGGAACTATGAGATGAAATAGATACCAATGTTGTCTCGCTGGGGAAATTCATTCTATGTGGCTTTCCTTGGAGTCACAGAGATTTTCAGTGTTTGTTATGCCATGTTCAATCACTGCCGTCCATGTGCTGCTATGTACATTGGCATTAGCTGTGAATGAGAACTATATGCTTCCCTTTGCATTTTCCGTTCTCAAAATTCCTTATTCTGAAGTGATGTGTGAAGTCTTTCTCTAATCTGTGAATCAGTTAAAGCTTCTAATACAAGCTGAGGCATCTTCAGCATATAAATTCCAGCCAGTTTCTTAGGGGGCCCTTTTGGTATTGATGAGAGGCTTACCCAGTGTCTAAGCAGAAACAACAGTTTTTACAGAAAATATTCAGACACTTTGCTAGTAGTTTCGTTTTTACGGAACACTGAATAAGCTGGAATGTATTGCAAGTTTTCATTAGCATCTATCTATGTAGTGTAATCATAATAAGGTAGGAAGCACTTCCCACTTTACTGACAATGACCTGGATTCAGAAAAACACTTTGATACATGATTCAAATGAATGGACTCTGAGTTTCAGCAGTTGCTTAAGTGAATCCATTTTAATTCAGAATTTTCTGTGAAAACAAAATGTCAAGTGAAAATTTTCCATTAGAAATGTTCTGGTTAGGTCCATCAATTAGGTAGTCAATGTGGTAAGCAAGGGTACAACCTCTAAAGTAGAATTACCTCACCCAGAATGCTGGAAGCTGCAACTCAAGGGGAGCAGGGCGTGGAAAATTTTGGACAATTTGGAAAATTTGCAGCCTTGAATACTAAGGCTTAAGTGAGCCAGAACCACTGTAGTTTCTTGTTGCTTGTCCACAAATATTTATAGCGAAATTTTAAATAGAAACAGAACATTTTAAAGTTGTCATAAAAATATATTTTAAATAATTGAATTTATGGACCAGAACATCTAGTTCTTTGAGATTTTAGATTGCAGAATATGAAGCTGGATCCAGCCATCATGGCTGTTTCTTCTCTACAGTAGCCCAGGTCACAAGTATGGATAAAAAATAAATATTTCTGCAACTCTTGTCCAGCTCTGAGGGCTGCTTACTGAGTTTTGGTGACCTGTCAAGGGCCACATGGGTAGCCCTGCCCCGGTTGCCATATTGGGACTGGGTGTCCTGCCTTCCCAACCCCTGACCTTTGCCATCGGAAGTCCTTCCCCTTGCCCTAAAACACTCATTTTGGGAAGGAGGGTGCTGCAATCTTGAAACAAGAAAAAAAACACCAAATCATATACAAAAAATAAAACATGCACTATAACTTATTTTAATTTTATTTTAAAAGACTTTGATACTGATTTATGTGTTTTCAAAGTGTATCAAGAGGTGATTGCATAATAGCTCAAAATACAGTCCTACTGTATATTGTTTGTGGACAGTAAGGGGGTGTATGTGGGGGCTGTGGTTGGGAATTAATTTTCTAAATTTTAGGGGCCCCTCAGGGCGGATAGAATGGCCTGGCAGGTTGCATCTGGCCTGCAGGCCATATTTTGCCCATCCCTGATCTAGGGAGTGCTTTAATTGAAGCATCTACACTGTTGTTTTCTTCAAATATAATAAGGCCTGAGAATTTCTTTTCTGTCCTCCAAACTCATTGTCTTGGCCACCAGTCATTGTACTCAGATATACAATACAGTACTTCACAATCAAGCATCTTGGGTATGTATGGATAATTCCTTACTTGTGTACTCCTGCCTTCTTCTTTGTTGTGACTTACAGTAGGAATAAAAGGCCTTTCAGCTGGTAAAAGAAGGATGATCAGCAACAGGCCAAAAAACTACAATAATTAGAGAAGGAAATGGAAGTCCTATTACTTATACCTGTAGTTAGCATCATAAAAAGTGGCAAGACTCAAGAGGTTCTGGTTGATAAGACAGTCTGTGTCCAGTGAAAAAAACAAAATCCTCATCTGTTCTTAGAAGAAATTTCAGACACAACAAACTCCATTTAATTATGTATTATTATTTGCTGTTTGTAACTGAGCAATGTATAATGGTCCTAAGCAAGACCAACGCCACCATTATGGTGTCCCCAACCTGTAGGCCTAAACCCTCCAAAGATGCATGTAATTTTTGCACATGTAAGTCTTTTCAGAATGTGGGCCCGAAAAATCAACCCAAGGCAGAGGGAGGAGGAGAGACTTGCTCAAGGTCACACAATAGATCAGCAGCAGTCAGTAATACAACCTACCCCTCACAACTCCTGGTACAATTCTCTGTATTCTAAGTCAATGGTTTCTTTAAATTTTGGTTGAATTACCCAATGTCATTTCTCAACATTTCTCATAGACCATTGTGCATTTTGTAATAGAAGGCACCATGTGATCTGTGGACTAGGTGTGGACTACTTATGCCCTTGGGGACCAGAGTTTTGGAACTGTTATTCTAAGTTGTTAAATATTAAAGGTTTGCTGAATGAGTGAGTACTGTAGTCTGCTTCCACCCAGAATAACTGCTGGTGTGATAGTGAAGTCCACTGGGCCTGGAAATGTATGAGGATAAACTTCAGAGTGGGATAGATGAATGATACCAAGTGGTTACAAGCAACATCTGATCAAGGAATTGTCTGTATATCATACGCAAGAAGACACAACTATAGATCTGGAATGAAAGGCTGAAGAAAATAAATGACAGCAAAAAGATAGACATTCCAGTGGCCAAGACTTTACCACCAGGTGCTTATGAACCATGGCAAAGGTGTCTCAACTGCCTGCGCTCTGGAGTCAGACACTCCAAGGAACTAACAAAGAAGTAGGGCTATAACATTGGTTCTAACACCTATGACCATGTCACAGAGCCTCAGGATTTCATAGATTTCACAGAAATTAGGGCTGGAAGGGACCTCGGAAGATCGTTGAGTCCAGCCCCCTGCCCGAGGGGCAGGAAGTGAGCTGGGGTCGTAGGATAAGCAAGATAAGCATCCAATTTGCTCTTGAAGGTGTTCAATATAGGTTCTTGAACCACCTCCGATGGCAGGCTATTCCAGCCCTTGGGGGTCGGACAGTAAAGAAATTCTTCCTTATGTCCAGCCTGAAACAGTCTTGCAGGAGTTAATAACCATTTGACCTCGTCATCCCTTGGGGCACAAATGTTCCCTGAGATACTGGTGGTCACCCTGATAATCTTATAGGTGGCCATCAGATCACCCCTGAGCCTGCGCTTTTCCAGGCTAAAGAGTCCCATGTCTCTCAGCCTGTCATCATAAGATCTGTTTTCCTGACCTCTGATCATGCGCGTGGCTCTCCTCTGCACTCTCTCAAGCTTCTCCACATCCTTTTTGAATTGTGGAGCCCAAAACTGGACACAGTACTCCAGCTGTGGCCTCACCAAGGCCGAGTACAAGGGGAGAATGATGTCCCTGAATTTGTTTGAGAAGCATCTATGGATGCAAGCCAGTGTTTTGCTCACTTTACTAGCTGCAGCATTGCATTGAAGGCTCATGTTCATCTTGTGGTCAATGATGACCCCCAAAACTCTTTCTTCCATAGTGCTAGCTAGTGTAGCACTGCCGAGCCTATAAGGATGCTGCAGGTTTTTCCTCCCAAGGTGGAGAACCTTGCATTTTTTTGGTGTTAAACACCATCAGGTTCTCGTCTGCCCATTTGCTGAGCCTGTCCAGGTCAGCCTGGATCACCCGCCTGTCTTCAGGTGTGGATGCTTTGCCCCAAAGTTTGGTGTCATCGGTGAACTTGGGCAGTCCACTTCTGACTCCAATGTCCACACCATTAATGAAGATGTTGAACAATATGGGTCCAAGGACAGAGCCTTGGGGGACCCCATGGGTCGCAGGGCACCATGACAATTGACTTCTGTCAATTACTACCCTCTGGGTCCAACCACAGAGCCAATTCCACAGCCAGCAGATCGTGATGGACCCAAGGCCACAATTGGCCAGTTTTGCCAAGAGGTGATTGTAGGATACCAGATCGAAGGCTTTTTTGAAGTCAAGATATATGACATCTCTTCTCCCTTGTCCAGGTGATAGGTCACCTGGTCATAGAAGGAAATGAGATTGGTCAAGCAAGACCTACCCACAACAAATGTGTACTGGCTATCCCTCGGGATGTTGGTGTTGGCCAGTCCATTAAGGATGACCTCTTTAATAAACTTTTCTAAGACCTTCCCTAGGATAGAGGTCAGGCTGATGGGTGTGTAGTTAGCCGGATCCACTTTCCTCCCTTTCTTGGAGATAGACACCATATTGGCCTTCTTCCAGTCTTCAGGCACTTCACCCAAGTGCCAGGAGTTGTCAAAGATCTGTGCCAGGGGCTGGGCTATGACTCTCGCCAGCTCCTTGAGTACCCTGGGGTGCAGATTGTCAGGGCCGGCTGACTTGAAGGTATCCAGCCTCTTAAGGTGTTCCTTCATGAGGTCAGCACTGATGGAGGGCAGGGGATCTCCCTCACCCAGACCTCCCTGTCTCGCAATGGGCAGGGGCACCCCATGGGATTGATGAAAGACCAATGCAAAGTACCCATTTAATAGGTTGGCTTTTTCCTGGGCTTCAGTTGTCAATTGTCCCATATGGTTTAGCAGGGGTCTAGCATTGCCCTTGCTTTTCCTCCGGCTCCCCACATATCTGAAAAAGGACTTTTTATTGTCCTTGATACTTGAAGCTAGTTGGAGTTCAGTTGCAGCCTTGGCTTTCCTGGTTTGCTCCCTGCAGGACCAGACCAGTACAGAATATTCCTCCATGGAGGTGAATCCCATCCTCCATCCTTTGTAGGCCTTTCTTTTTAGCCTCAGGAGGTCTGCTAGTTCCCTGGAGAGCCAGGGGTACTGCTGTGCCCTCTTGCTGCCTTTCCTCCGAGATGGAATAGAATTAGCTTGTGCGACCACTCTTCTTGAACTCCTCTCCCCCTGGGGTCATGGTCCCTTAGGGCCTCACTGACAAGCCTCCTGAGCTTGTCAAAGTCAGATTTCCTGAAGTCAAAGACTTCCGTGTTACTGACTGACTTGCCAGCTTTACGGCGGATGCTGAAGGTGATCAGCTCATGGTCGCTGTCACCCAGGTTCCCATTGATCACTAGGTTGCTGATTAGGTCATCCCCAGTAGCCAGTACCAGGTCGAGCAGTGCTTTACCTGTTGTTGGCCCATAGACTTCTTGAGTCAGGTAGAGGTCATCCATGCATGATAGGAAGCTTTGCAACCACTTGGATTTTGCTGAGTGATCCTCCCAAAAGATGTCTGGGTAGTTGAAGTCACCCATGACAGCCATGGTCCTGGAGCATGCGGCCTTCAGTCAGTTCCTGGGCGAAGCCCTGGTCAAGCTCATGACTTTGGGTGGGAGGTCTGTAGTAGACCCCCACCGCTGTGTCCTGTGCCATTTTCCCCATGGATTTTAACCCAGAGGGTGTCCAGTCATCCACCCTGGTCACCAATATCAGCTTGCAGGGACGTGTAGCTTTCCTTAACATTTAGAGCTATGCCCCCACCCCTTTTGTCTACTCAGTCGCTCCTGTACAGGGTATAGCCATCTACACCTGAGGTTCAGTCATGGGTGGAATCCCATCAGGTCTCTGTTATCCCTATGACATCATAATTATTTGCATTAAGCAGGAGAACAAGCTCCTCCTTCTTATTCCCCAAGTTCCTGGCATTTGTATACAGGCAGGCAAGTGTCCCCTTGGGGGCTCTTGCCTTGCCCACAGATTGTACCAGGGCTGGGGCAGGGGTGGGTTTCCTTAAGTGCCTTGGCTTGCTGGCTTTGCAGTAGTTGCTAAGCAGGCCAGCAGTGGCGGTAGTCCCCTCGTCCCCTGGCGGGCTTAGTTTAAAGCCCAGTGGAGCAGGTCAGCCAGTCTGGCTGAGAAGAGCCTCCTCCCCAGCAGACAGAGGTGGAGGCCATCTCTTCCCAGCAGCTCGCTGCCTCTCACCAAAGAGCAGGCTGTGGTCATGGAAGCTAAAGCCTTCCCAATGACACCAGCACTGCTGTCTTTGGTTAACTAACTGGATATGCAGTACCTTCTGCAATGCCCGCTGCTGAAGGCACCTATACAATGAAAGACCTCGCCAAGTACAATAAATGAGCACAACCATGTGTAACAAAATGGGCAAATGTGGTGTAGAGACATGAGAAGGAGAAGACTGATTTGAACAGAGAATAGAACAGTATTCAACTCAATTGCAGAACCTAAGCATTGAAGGTTACTTCATAAAAAGGCAGGCAGCATAAGGAAGTTTGGTGGCTTCCCCAGCTAGGCTGTTGGTTAGTTGGACACGTCTTATTTTTCTTTAAAGCTCCACCTCTTTTGACTGCTTCCAAAGTATGAGCCTGCAGGACAAATAGTGTCTCTTAGTTCTGTAACATCCAGTAAAAGGTTTACCCCTCAAGGTGTTTCCAGTGAACAAGTTCCCTCTCTGAATAATTAGCAAAGATGTTGACCATGCTTCATACTTTAGGAAGGCCTCTCTCAAAGTAAACATGTATCTGTAGTTTAGAGGCAGAAATCCTCAAGTCCTGCTGTGTTATGCACAAACTGAGTAAAGAAACCAGGATAATGCAGGGGAAGAAATGATCTCACCTTCCTGGTAGTGAAGAGGCATTTCTCACAACATTTAATCTAAAAGCTAGGCTTAGCCGCTGGCCACCTGTATCATTTATCATTACTTAATGAAAGAGAAAGTGTCTTGCATCAGGACTGGGTCTATGCAACTAGCAACAATAAAAATTGTTGCACTTAAAGCAAAATTGGCCTTTTTGACATTTTCAACACCAAGCAGCACAGAAGAGGGTTTGGTTTTGTATAGCACGGCACACACTCCAGGTGCTCTATAAAGTAATAGATTAGATGCTGGTATAGAGGCAACTGTAAGCCAATGCAGCAACTGTTGTATTCCTGGCAAGAGCTCATAAGTGTCCCTGGATATTAAAGCCTGGTTTTATGGGGAGAGGGAACGTTGGTCAGAACACCAGGCATAACTTCGAAGCTTTTCAAAGATAATTTAGCAGTTGGTGAAGAATGTGAAGTGCAAAAAAACCCGACTGAATTTTCCTGCTTCCCTGTTACTTTAAGTACTGTCTGTGTGAAACAGCAGTGTAGTGTAGAGCTACTTGAGGTAGCTTTAAACAAGTTATCTTGGTTACCAGCAAGAGTTAGGTGTGGCAGCATGGGACTGGTTTATCTTGTAGAAAAGCAGGCTTGTCCTTATCCATCTTAGTCCTACCCTACTGTATACGTAAGGGGTCTGGCTCCTTCTAGTGGGATGGTCTTGATGTTGCTTGTGGCACTGTCTCTTTAATTGGAACCAAGATATGACGTAATAATGTGGCCTTTTTTCCGCCCAGTGCCTCCAGTTCTCATGAAGAAATGTCCAATGAGGTTTTACTCTGCCACTGAGAATACTTTCAATATACAGGATTTGTTTGGTAATACATTTTACTGGCCCAACTGTATAGTTGGAAGAGATGTTTGACAAGCTTTGGGGCACACAATGCCCTTCCTCAAGTCTGGGAAAGAAACAGATACAGCTTAAGTTAAGCACCATTGGAACTATTAACATTTGTCCCAAGCACGCAGTTGAGGGTCCAATAAAAGGTATTATCAATTAAATCCTGCTTCTTGCATATTCCCTGGATCATCACTGCTACAACAACACTAATTCCACATACAGGACAGCTTAAGAGTCAGCAAATCAGTCTAGCTAGTAAAGCAAATAAGTAGTAGCTCAATGCGCAGTAGTGGTTATAAGGTATTGTAGAGGTATCACAGATGTGGCCCAAGGTCCAGATCCAGCCTGCAGAGCTGTGTCATCTGGCCCATGGAGCCAGAAATTTGCCAACGGGGTGAATATCATCAGTGTTAATTGCTACAGAACCCAGAACCATAGCAAGAAATGCTGCCATCGGTCATCCTGCCACTGTATTTTTGGCCTCCTGGGCAGCCCTGCTAGATGGATCCAGAGTGCAGAGCCCTGTCATCTGGCCCATGAGACTGCCCGGGGGCTAGAAATTCATCAGTGGGCCTAGTGCAGCCTGCCACAGCTCCAGGAGCCCCTGCAGTTATCACTTCTGTCACTTGCCCTGCAGCAAAATGGTCATCTGTGCAGGCCAGATGACAGGGCTCTGTACTCCAGATCTGGTCTGGATGGAGTCCCGCACTCCTCTGGTCCCTGGGGCCAGCGGAGTTTGACACCCTTGAGAATGAGTGGTTTCTGTTGTAAGTCAGCAAGAATATTAAACAAATTATCAAGGCAACAAATGACATTTAATTTTGCATCTCCAACTTCTCCAGCCCACACTTCTGAGACATCAAAATGTGTCTGTCACCGTCTTGGCAGAGAGCGCGTGCCAGACTAACACTTTTGGGGACTCGCTCCAGGGCCAGTGCTGGCAGCCTCTGATCATCTCAAGTGATGGTAGAAATCCACATGATAGGGTAGCAGCACACAAACCACCCAACCACAGCTCTGTGCTAGGGTTTTAGAAGATTTGTAGGGGTCTGCACCAAGAGTCCCAGTTACAGTATTTCCAGGGTTATCGCACCGGGGAAGAATGATACTTGGTGCTTACTAGGGCTGTGCAAAACAGGCCCTATTCGATTCAGATTCGGCCCAAATCGGGGACAGTGATTCGATCCATTGATTTGGATCACCGTCCCCGATTTGATTCGGTTGAATCTGAATGTGAAGATTTGATCATGATTCAGTGAATCAGCGATTCGAACACAGGCACAGCTTTAAAAGTTTTTTCTACATACCTCGAGGTACCAGGCATGGCTCGTGATCGCTGGGGTGCTGGGGTGCATGGGGTGTCCCACAGGAGCCCGGGGGACTCTGCAGTGTTCTTGGCAGTGAACCCAGAAGTGGACCAGAAGTACTGCTGGGGAGCACACTGGGGGGCTCCCCTGTCCCCCTGGCTCAGTGATCAGCTGCAGGGGACCCCAGG
This sequence comes from Crocodylus siamensis, assembly GCF_052110815.1. NCBI lineage: Eukaryota > Metazoa > Chordata > Crocodylia > Crocodylidae > Crocodylus > Crocodylus siamensis. Next base: position 196,124,520 of record NC_143399.1, read on the forward strand.
GCCTCCCCCAGACCCAGGAGGCACCAGCGTGCTCCCTGGTGGACTGGATCTGCTGCCAAACAAGCTGGGGAGCCCCCCCATGTTTCTGTGTGGGGTAGACACTACATCTGCCCCACCACCGCAGCGTTCAGAGCCCCTGCTACCTAGAGGTATGTAGAAAGAACATTTAATGCTGTATCTACATCCGAATTGCCGAATCTGTCTGAATCTCTCCGAATTGATTTGGAGGGTTCCCAATCAATTCGGAGAGTTAAAGGGTCCACTGATTCAATTCAGATTTGGAGATTTGGCCACCAAATCAGGCCGAATCTCAGCTGAATCGAACCAGGGACTGAAGCTTTGCACAGTAGCAGAGAACAGTGTTTCTCAACTCTCAACCTGTGGGTCGTGACCCAAAAGTGGGTCACAAGAATATTCCAAAGGGTTGCAAGCTGTGGCAGGGCAGAAGGGCAGTGGGAAGGCACCTGCCCCCTTCAGTGGGTGGAGGAGAGCTGCATGACCGGGCTGGTGGCACCAGGGCCAGTGCCTGTGCTTGTGGAGGTGAGGTGGCTGCGAAATGCTGCTTGGGGGGATGAGAGGGGCCATGACCAGGCTGCACTGCACAGCACGGCAGCCCCAGCCCAGGGCAAGGGGGTGCCACAGGCCTCCTCTCGTCTTCCCTCCAGCCCATGCTGGGGCCAGACTCGCTCCGCTGCCCCCCGCATGAGCCAGAGCCACCACAGCCACCACACCGGGGCCTGAGTGGGACAGGGGTAGCTGGGGGGCCCTCTCTGGGAGGGTTGGGGGGCAGGGGGCTGTGGGTTGGGAGGGAGAGACACCAGCATGGCCTGGGGAGGCAGGGGACTGTGTCAGGCACCACCAGGGCCAGGCAGGTATGGGTCAGGATAGGCCATTGATCTTTGCAAACAGGTCCTGGCAGGAAAAAGGTTGAGAACCACTGGCATAGAATTTGCTATTTCTAGAAGGAAAAATAATACAAAGAGGACAACTAAAGGTGAAAAGGATTGTTGACTGAGTAAATGACTTTTTCTGTATTTCACCAATACTTACATTTTATAACTTGAAACATAGGGACAGGACGGGCATCCAGCAATCGTCAGAGGAAAGGATACCCCAAGAGATTTCATAGATTTATTTCATAGATATTTCATAGAGATATCCCTGATACCCACCAAATTTCGGGTCCATGCTCAGAAGCCTGGGATCTGAGAGCTTCTCAAAAGAAAAGGTTGCCAGAATTGTAATGAGGGTGAACTGTAGCATTTTGCTTTCTACCTAGTCTGGATCTCAGAAATGCATGAACTGCTTTGGCTGATATAAAAAAAAAAAAAGTTACCCTGAGGGAGACATCCAGCATGGAAAATTTCAGCCTAAAGTTTGGCAAAGTACTAAGCAATTAAAAAAGAAAAGTCTTTCAATGGGAAGGGCCAGGTGGTGCTTCCTTCCCCACCTACAATATTGTTTAGATATGGATAAAGTTACAGACTTTCATATTTCTAGGTACATATTATTGGATATATGTAGGACCTGCTCCAAAACCCATTGAAGCCAATAGGAATCTTTCCATTGACTTGTGGGGTTTTGGACTGAGCCCAAGATGCTGAATTCATAGAAACAACTGAAGAGAGAAATGTTAACTTGAAGCTAGGACTTTACACTCTATCTATAAAAATAGTTTGCAGTTGAAGTAATGTACAGGAAAACCACTGAGAATACCAATGTGCTAAATATGTCTAACTGGAGGTAATAAATAAATCCATCTCAGATCGTTATCCGCTGCTGGGTTAGAAGATGATCTCTCATATTATCCTATGTACCATATACAGAACTGAGCTTGATTGGAGATTCTGTAGATTTGTCTTCAGTATTTGTGTGCTTTTGTATAAACCTTCTTACTATAATATCTCTTTAAAATATTACTGGATTATGTGCTCTGCCTATGGAGAAATTTATGATAAAATACCAGGGGTTTTTTTTGTCAAAGACCCAAAATTCATGCTATTTCATACAAATAAAAATAATCAAAAAACGGAGCACCATAATATTTTCCATTACTGCTGATTTTGGGTCTGAGACTTGTGTGAACTTTACGGCTATTTTTATCCAGTTCAAATGTTTTGCCTCTCTCAAATTTTCACTCTTTTCCCACTGCCTTCAAAGAATACCATGGATTCTTCCCAGAGGCCAAAACATCCCAAATAAATTCCTTTGGGTGTTAAATGTCCACATTAAGGCGTCTTGTCCCCATGACTAATATTAAGCTATCTAATCCAACTGTTTGGATCTCAATTTGTTTTTCAGATACTTCACTTTACCAAGGGCCGTTTTGTATTACTTCACATTTTTTGTAGTTTTTTTCTATTGCGATCACAAATTCACAGACTGCATGTAATTCCTGTCTGAGACCAGAGACAGAGTCTTGTTTTAATGGAGCCTGGAGCAGTACATTTGAACAGCGGTCTCTTAGCAGATATCAAGCTCTTCTCTTCCAGGTGGGGCAACCAACAGCACTTCTTTTATAGCAACCAAACCTCATAGTGCTGAAAGAGCTGCGAGCTTTCCCTTGTGTGTTGGAAGCTATGACGAAGAGACTGCAGGCATGAGTGTTTAACTCCCAGGGCCATTTGTTTCATATTTTCCCAAGTGCTCAGAAGTGCCCCATGTGCCCAGCAAGCACCTAGAGATATTGAAGGGCCTGGGGGCATGATTTATCTTCCCAGTGGGATTGTGCCCATCAGTAGGAACTTAAAGGGGACTAAAAGATGGTGAAACACAAGCATGGGTCGCAGTACCAAGGGACACGTGATAAACAAAAGTTGGCATGGGGAGAAAGATGGATTAAGCTACCAAGCAGTGGGCTACATCACCACTCACAGATGGAAGTATTCACTATAATAACCCACAGGGTGCCATGCTGGGAGGTGGTCAGCATAAGGAGCCAAGGTACCTGCTGCTAAACCACTTTCCCACTGTGAAGGTGCCTTGGCTGGCGCACATAGTTTCTCAGGCAAAACTAGACCATTTAACACGGAGAATGGGAGCTAGCCTCTGAAAAAAGGAGCACATCTTACCCTGTTTGGACCTTTGGGATTCTGAATTTCATCCAGAGAAGAAAGCAAAGCAGTGATAGAAAGGGACTCTTAGACATGAGCTTGATGTTGGTGTGCTGGATATCTAGAAAAAGAGAGCATGTGAGGAAAGGGGATGAGATTCTTACAGCTATAAGCAGTTTAGGCAAAGAAACATTGGCACAAGTCAAGTGCCTGCTCTTCTGGAGTCCAGATTTCATAGATTTCATAGACATTAGGGCTGGAAGGGACCTCGGGAGATCACCGAGTCCAGCCCCCTGCCCAAAGGGCAGGAAGTCAGCTGGGGTCATAGGATCCCAGCAAGATAAGCATCCAATTTGCTCTTGAAGGTGTTCAGTGTAGGTGCTTGAACCACCTCCGCTGGCAGACTGTTCCAGACCTTGGGGGCTCGGTCAGTAAAGAAATTCTTCCTTATGTCCAGCCTGAAACGGTCTTGCAGGAGTTTGTGACCGTTCGACCTCGTCATCCCTTGGGGCGCTCTGGTGAACAAATGTTCCCCAGATCCTGGTGGTCACCCCTGATAAATTTATAGGTGGCCATCAGATCACCCCTGAGCCTGCGCTTTTCCAGGCTAAAGAGTCCCATGGTGCTCAGCCTGTCATCGTAAGATCTGTTTTCCTGACCTCTGATCATGCGCGTGGCTCTCCTCTGGACTCTCTCAAGCTTCTCCACATCCTTTTTGAATTGTGGAGCCCAAAACTGGACACAGTACTCCAGCTGCGGCCTCACCAAGGCCGAGTACAAGGGGAGAATGACGTTCCGGGATTTGCTCGAGAAGCATCTATGGATGCACGCCAGCATTTTGGTCGCTTTACTAGCCGCAGCATCGCATTGGAGGCTCATGTTCATCTTGTGGTCAATGATGACCCCCAAATCTCTTTCTTCCATAGTGCTAGCTAGTGTAGCACTGCCGAGCCTATAAGGATGCTGCAGGTTTTTCCTCCCAAGGTGGAGAACCTTGCATTTTTTTGGTGTTAAACACCATCAGGTTCTCATCTGCCCATTTGCTGAGCCTGTCCAGGTCAGCCTGGATCACCCGCCTATCTTCTGGCGTGGATGCTTTGCCCCAAAGTTTGGTGTCATCGGCGAACTTGGGCAGTCCACTCCTGACTCCAATGTCCACATCGTTAATGAAGATGTTGAACAGGATGGGTCCCAGGACAGAGCCTTGAGGGACCCCACTGGTCACAGGGCACCATGATGAGTGACTGCCATCAATCACAACCCTCTGGGTCCGACCACAAAGCCAATTTCCCAGCCACCGGATCCTGGTGGAGCCAAGGCCACAACTGGGCAGTTTGGCCAAGAGGTGATCATGGGATACCAGATCAAAAGCTTTTTTGAAGTCAAGATATATGACATCAATCTCTTCTCCCTTGTCCAGCTGATAGGTCACCTGGTCATAGAAGGAAATGAGATTGGTCAAACAAGACCTACCCGCAACAAACCCGTGCTGACTATCCCTTAGGATGTTAGTCTGGGCCAGTCCATCAAGGATGGCCTCCTTGATAAACTTTTCTAAGATCTTCCCCAGGATAGAAGTCAGGCTAATGGGCCTGTAGTTAGCTGGATCCACTCTCCTCCCTTTCTTGAAGATCGGCTCCACATTGGCCTTCTTCCAGTCTTCGGGCACTACACCAGAGCGCCAGGAGTTTTCAAAGACCCGTGCCAGGGGCTGGGCTATGACGCTCGCCAGCTCCTTGAGTACCCTGGGGTGCAGGTTGTCAGGGCCAGCTGACTTGAAGGTATCCAGCTTCTCAAGGTGTTTCTTCACGAGGTCAGCATTGATGGAGGGTAGGGGATCCCCCTCACCCAGATTTCCCTGTCCCATAGCAGGCATGGGCATCCCGTGTGACTGATGAAAGACTGACGCAAAGTACCTATTTAATAGGTTGGCTTTTTCCTGGACATCAGTTGTCAGTTGCCCCATCTGGTTTAGCAGGGGTCCAACATTGCCCTTGCTTTTCCTCTGGCTCCCCACATATCTGAAAAAGGACTTTTTGTTGTCCTTGATGCCTGAAGCTAGTTGGAGTTCAGTTGCAGCCTTGGCTTTCCTGGCTTGGTCCCTGCAGGACCGGACCAGAGTCTCAGACCTTTCTAGAAGAAAGACCCAGACAAATGGGAAAGGATCCGGCAGAGAGCAACCGAAAAGATAAGAGGTCTTAAGAAACATGACTTGGAGCAGGGCTGGGCAAAGTCTAGCCCATGAGCCAAATCAGGCCCGCAACGGACTCCGTTTCCCAACAACCCCTGCCCAGATTGCTATGGCCAGTTTCCATGGAGACCCCAGCAGTGGCCATGACAGCATGGGGACAGGGTTTCCATGGAGACTGGCCCCAGCAGTGTCGGCAGGGTGTATGGTTGGGCAGGGAGTTGCTCCAGGGCTGGGATCTTGCAGCAGTGAGAGCATGGTCCAGAGCTGGGGCAGAGCTGCCACTGCTGCCTGCATTCCCGTCCAGGGAACTCAGGGACCTCCTGTACCTAAAAAGCGAAGCTTATAAAGGATGGAAGTCATGAAACACCACTAAGGAGGAGTATTCAGCACTGGCCTGCATCTGTAGGGAGTGAACTAGGAAAGCCAAGGCTGAAACCAAACTCAAACTGGCTACAGGAATCAAGGATACTATAAAGTCCTTCTTCAGATACACGGGAAGTCAAAAACACCCCAAGGACAACATTGGACTCTTGCTAAACCAAATGTGGCAGCTGATAACTGACACCCAGGAAAAAGCTAATCTCCTTAACAATTACTTTGTGTTGGTCTTCCATCAGTCCAAGGGGATCACCCTGCCTGACAAGATGGAGATCCCAGCAGTATATTTCATAGATATTAGGGCTAGGCCCAATGATCTTGTGAGGTCCCTTCTAGCCCTAATGTCTATGAAATCTACTGCTGGGGTCTCCATGGAAATTGGCTGCAGCGACTTGGGTAGAGGCTGCTGGGAAATGGAGTCAAGCTGTTGGCCTGATTTACCATCTTGCCCACCCCTGACTTAGGGTATAATTACACTACAATTAGCTTGTGCTAACTTTAGTTGGTGTTAAAGTTACATGTGCTTTGAGCAGTTGCACATTAAGGATTAATACCTTATAACATGCCCTGCTCTGACCTACCCTTAGGGGGCTGGCAAGCAGGAGCATGGCTAAGAGTCAAGTTGTCTTAGTGCCTGTCCAGCTCAGCTACTCTCAGGGGCGGTGTAGGTGGCCCACATTGCGGGCCACTGGGGGCTGACACGGTCCCATTGGGACTGCCAGCCCTTGCTTGCACTGACTGGGTCCCTGCTGTCACCCTGCTGCTCAGACTGGGCATGCTGCCCCCCCACCTCCGCCCCTAGATCAGGCCCGCTGCGGCCTGCCTGCCCAGCTGCCAGCCTGGATCAGGAATTCTTACCTTTAGGTGCTCCCTGAGCTGCCCCCACTCTCAGTCTGGGGGAAAATAAAGCAGCTGAGAATGATGCCTCCTGGGATGCTGGCGGACTGTTACCGTCTGATTTTGGGTCCATGGAGCAGTCACACATGACTGCAATATGAACTGCCCCAAAACAGTGAGAGACAAACCTCAGTGGAAGAGGATTAGTTTTCCTAATGTTTGGACAATCCTGTTTTAAAGGACCCTTAACATGCATTTTAAGTTAAAGTGTAACAACATGGTTGCTAGGAAAAGTTGGATAAACTGGGATTATTCAGGATGGAGACGTCAAAACTGAGGGAGAATTTAAATTCATAATTGTCTTCAAATACATGAAAGTGTAGTCTGGGGTGGGCAAAATATGGCCTGCCAACTGATGGGATCCGGTCTGTGGCCACCCCGCGGTGCTCCATCTGGGGCTGAGCCCCACCTGCTGCCACTGGGGCAGCCCGTACCGTGCTCCCACTGGCTCAGGCCCTGGCACAGCTTCTGTCAGGGCTGTTCTCAGTGTAACCGCGGCTGGATGAATGCTGCTCTGCTCCCCTCGCCTCCAGCAGCAACCACTGGGCTGAAGCTTCTCCCCCCCCCCATGAAGCAGAGCAGTAGGGGCAGGAGTGGGAACAAGAGCCCCCGCTGGAGGCGAGGAGAACAGAGCAGCACCTGGGGGGCTGCAGCCACACCGGGGACTGCGTGCGCTGGCCAGGGCCTGGGCTGGCATGGCTGTTCTGCTGCCACCACCTCCAGCTGTGGCACCTGCGCCTGCTCTTTCCCCTGCCATGCAGCTCCGGGCAGGCGGGAAGCTTCAGCCGAGCGGCTCCTGCCCAGTACGTGGAGCTCTGGCTCTAGCTCCTGGCTGCCTTCCACTGCTCTGCCTGCCCAGCGCGATGGGCAGGCACCTGCAGGCAGGCGGAGCAGGTGGAGGGTGGCCAGGAGCTGGAGCCAGAGCTCCATGCACTGAGCAGGAGTCACTTGGCTGAAGCTTCTCGCCTGCCCATAACCATACTGCTCCTGTTCCTGCCCCTGAGCTGGAGCCAGGGCACACAGGTGTGGGCAAGAGCATGGCATGGGCTGCCTCAGGTGAGGCTCAACCCTTTGTGGAGTGCTGCAGGAGCAATTGAGGACTGGGCAAGCTCTGTCCCCTGACTCCCCCTCCCTCCCCTCATCTCTGGCTGGCTACCAGGCAGCCCCCCACCACACACGTGCACATGCCCCTTCCACATAAACCCATATAGCCCCCACTACCTCCTCCCACAGGGCAGGCTGTGCAGGGAGCGGCTCTGCCTGTCCTGCTCCTGAACACTGCTGCCTGCCCACCCAAAGCCCCATAGGGAGTTTTGGTGAGTGGTTGCTGGGGGTGGACAGAGCAGGACTGACCCAGCCCTCAACAGCTCATCAAAAATCCCTGTGTGGTCCTTGGGCCCAAATAATTGCCCACCCTTATTGTAGACAATTCACTGTGGCCACAGCATGCAAGACAAGGAGTACTAGGTTTAATGTAACAAGGGAAATTTAGGTTAGATATTAGGAAGAACCGTCTAACTATGAGGATAGCTAAGCACAGGCACAGATTTGCTAGAGACGTTATGGAATCTCCCTCCTTCGAACAGGTTTGATCAATGTGTGGCTAGTGTGGTTTAGATAGGGATAGATAGGGATGATCCTGCCTTGAGCAGGGGTTGGATTTGATGCCCCCCTTTGTGGACTCTTTCAACCCTACGATTCTGTGATCGGTGGCTACCTGTGCTCTCCGGCGAGGTGCATCACAGAGGGCGCCTCTTAGTCTCTTTTCCATGAAAGACTTTCCGTCGGAGAAAAAAAAGAGTTAATTTTCTTCAATTCTCTAAATTTCAGATTTTTTTTTTTTTAACCTGGCCTATCATGAGCCCAGCACAGTGGAAATGACTCAGACTCTTTGCAGTGAGCACTACCAGGATACCAGCAAGCTAACTATATGCATCATGGGAAACACCAGGGTGACTCTACAACTCCTCTCCAGTTACTCAGAAGGGATTGGTGTCCAATGAGGGTGGGGAATAAAAGGGCGCTTGTACACGTGACAGTCATCACAAAGTACACATGATGAAAATGTCATTTCTGTAGACTAATGGCATCACACATTACATGTGCACCAGGTTTCAGGGGTTTAGATGAGTTTGTAGCATTTCATCCGGATGTAGTTCAGATTGCAGCAATGTGTTGCAGTTGTCAGCTTGCCCCTCAGCTGCAGGAAAGGCGGGCAGGCTCCACAGTAAAAAAGGCTCCTGCTTCCAGCAGGTGCCTGATCCTTTTTCTGGCAGAGCCCCTGAGTTGTGGGGGGCCCTAGTCCTTCCCTCCATGGTGGTGGCACCCCGCAAGGCTTCCCAGATGGGCTGCTAGTGGGCCAGGTGCTGCCCCAGCTTGGAGGGAGCACCTGGCCCAGTCCAGTTGTGCCCTAAGCCTGCCCGCTGGAAGCCCGCTGGGTGCTGCTCCCGGGGCAGGTTCAGGGACCAGTTGGGGCAGCACCCAGCCCACTAGCAACCCACCCAGGTGGTCCTGGGGGGGCACCGCCGCCATGGAGGGAGGGACCGGGGGCTCAGGGGCTGCTCAGCACACCAGCAGCTTGCCCCCTGGCCACAGGCAAGCTCTGGCTCTGACCAGAAAAAAAGATTGGGCCCTTCATAACATAATGGAAAAATTGAAAAGGTGGGTTTCGATTAAAAACCCACCGTTTCAATTTAGGGGGCATAGAATTAAACCCTGAAGACTAAATCCCCATCAAATGTATAAGCGCCCAGACACCACATCCAGAATTCTCTGGTATCGTTATCATTTCGTTTGTATGAAAAGTTTTTATCAAGTTGGTTAGAACCACAGCAATGGCAATGCCAAAAAAATGCCTGCCTGTCACCAGCCTGCTGTTGCCAACCATGCAGCTACGCCTCAGAACAATATGGTCACTAAAGGAAGCAGACAGAGACAAATCCTGCAACTGAGTTTTGAAGGAACTCCTTTGGCCATGGCCCTACTCATTCAAATTCTAGTTTTTAGATTATTGAGAAAAATGCCTAATGAGGTTGCTGCTGTGCTCATCTAAGGTTCACCTCCAAATAATGCCCTTTATAAGAAATTTCAATCAGGTGTTCGACCTTATCATATTGCAGAGGCAGCTCTTCTCAGGGTCAGCAGTGATTTACATATGTATAGTGTGCTGATTGCAACTTATTGTCAGCTGTTTTATTTTTGGATTTCTCATCCCCTTTTGACAGAGCAGACCACACAATCTTGAGCCCAGCATAGGAAGACTCAGTGTGGGGGGGTCCGGCACAGCTTCTTGTGAGTTACGCCCACCAACTGCTTTAACAAAATAGATGTTTTCCAAACTCCTCTTGCAGTTTTCGCTCCCAGTTTCTCAGGAATCAGCCCTTCATTTTGCGCTTTGTTAGGGACAGAAATTCAGATATTGGCACCTACAATGTTTGTGCATATAGAAATGTGCCTGTGGTGAAATCCATCCCCTGTGTACAGGGCCAGCAGGGGGGCAGATGCATCACTGCCTCACCCTGGACATTCCTTGAAGCTTTCTTGGCCCTTTTGTCAGCACAAAACCTGGATCTGATTCCTCACACTGTTATTCAGTTTTTCCACTAGTGCATCTCAGCTTAAATAATGGTCATAAACCACTGTAATACTATGTAAAGCTGCTATAAATCTAGTCCACTGTACTTAGCAACACCAAAAGTGTAGTCACGCTAAGAAGAGATAGATAGATCAGTGACTAGGGAATGAGCCCAGATTCCAGGAGACATGAATTGGTTGAGCCCTCTGCCCTGCTGCAGGCTTCCAACTCACCTGGGCCAGATGAAAAATGGACTTAGGTGCCACAATGCCTACATTTTTGGCACCACACCTTTGGGGTGCAATTCATAATCCAGAAGTAGGCACCTGCGCTTTCTACAGAGTGTACTGGGACACTTTGGCACCCCAGAAGAATGATTCAAAAGACCCTTGTGCTGGGTGGGGCAAAGCTGAGGGCAGAGGTGTCACTGCTCCTCCACAGCCCCTTAAGCACCTGAGTCAGAACTGCAAGGGAGGTGCCTCCATCCATGGCAGAGCCAAAGCCCAGAGCCTGCACCTCACAGCAGGTCCCAGCCAAGACTGCATGCAAACTGCATGCAGACGAGGCAGTGGTGAGAGCAGCCTGCCTTTTATTAAGAAGCCTTGTGATTAGAGCACTTTCCCGGGGCGCAGGAGGGCTACGCTCTCGACTCTCCTCAGGCTGAAGGAGGTCACCTCCTAGGGTGGGAGGCAGCACCCACCCTGCTGTGGGCTGAGCTGAGATGAGGACATCCTCCACCCTTCTTAGTGGACCTGTGCCACTGTACAGGAAAGAGTACGAGTTGGAGTGGTCCAGACAGGGATCGAGCAAGAGGGAACTTGACTATGTAGCCTGGTGCTGAGGGCCGCCCTGGGAATCCAGGGCCCCCCAAATGAGAGCCCTAGCTACTAAGCTAGTGTGGTCTCCCACTTCCTGGGCAAGTCCTGCGACCACTAGGCCGTTATAGAGAAGCTGGACACTACCACGTAAGAATTTTTTAGTGAACGTGCCTGTGGCCATGGGTGGATCCAGGATTGCAGCAAGGGGGCTGTGGCCTCACCCACTTTGCAGTGAAGATTGCTCCCTGTACAAACATGTGCCACCCCACTGAACAGGGTATGGCTACACCCCACTCCCAGCCCCTTTGCCATGATCCTGGATGCTACGAGCTCACCAGGTGGTTGGCACGGGGGCTGGCTGAAGCCACTGCTTTCCCATGGCTCTGGAGCTCAGGGGATCAGTGCCACTACCATTCACCCTCCCCCCTCTATCAAAATTAACAGCCTGGGTAAAGAGGGGACAAATACAGATCCAGAGCCTGGGGCTGAGTGCCTCTACTGTTCAGCCACTCTATTCCTTGGCTGCTGAATTCAGCAGGGAGCGGAGAAGGGGAGGAAGGCGAATAGATGCAGCGCTTACCCCCTCGGCTCTGAAGCCGTGTGAAAGCTGGGGATATGCTTTGTGTTGAGCTCAATGCTGCTGGTGTGTTTTTTCCCATGATCTGTGTGTGCCTGTTGGATTGGGCTCCTCAGGGGACTTACGTTCTGGTCTGCCCAGCTTCTCCATCTAACTGGTGCTTAAAGAGCTAGGTCAGAGCAGGGCAGCAGGTGCCATGTTCAGAAGAACTTTCAGTTCAGAAGTTCATGACAGCTATGAACAGTTCGTACCAGCTATGAACTGACTGCCTAGAGGAGTTTTCCATCTATTGACTCCTCTGTGAAATCCTATGAAATATAAGCTTTCATTTTTACCCAAGAGAATTTTTACAGTCTTTTCTCCAATGCCTGATGAAGGGTGCTTGTGCCCAAAAGCTTGCAATAAAAGAATTTTTTTTGCAAACATGTTGGTCTAATAAAAGATACTATCTCTTCTATAAGTCCTGATTGCCAGTTCAGAAGTAGACGCCCAGTGAGATGAGGAATATTGAGCTGGGGGTAGAGGGACTTGGAACTCAATATTGGAGATGGGCACCTAAAATCCATCCCAGTTATGTTTTAGGTGCCTCCATCCTGTTCTTGGATCTCGCTGTTTTTCTTTCTGTGCTTCAGATCCCCCCTCAGCAAAATCAAGATATCACACCCTTCCCACATCAGAGTTTTTGAGGCACTGAGATGCTGCGGAACATGGGAACATACAAATGCAATCGGGGTATGGCGTTTTTTTCCTCTTGCTATGAGAAAAAGGAAGCAGTCTTAGGACCGGTCAACACCACATCCCTGGCATGTGGAGAGAGAAAGGCTCCCGACCTCCCCCTCACACACAGCAAACCCAGAAATGCACCAGTGGAGCTGCGCTAGGGGTGTTCCCCATGAAGCTCACAAGACCCCAGCCTCCAGCATGCAGGAGAGCAGCTGTGATGGGCACCACTGGAGAGGCTTTATGGTGAAGAGACTCTGAGTGAGAGTAGGGTAGGTCAAACCCCACTTAAAAGAAATACCAGGGGAGGGTAGTGCAGACACACATAAAAACCAGATGCTCTTGCCCCACAAAACCTGGTCTTTATCATCATGTTAAGTGGCATCAAGCCATGCACCCTTTTCATCGTGATGTGTGCTTAGGCAAGTGACTGATTCCATTGACCTCAGTACTCTAGACACGGGCTTGAAGTTAGACATCACGATCAGGTTTTCCAGTCACAAAACCAAATCAGCTTCAAGGCAGTTCCAGTTGCATTTCATGAACCCACTCGAACAATGGTAGCCTTATCTCCCATTTCCTTGCTTTCATGGACTTTGAAGTGTTTGAGATTGCAAACATATAGGACTACTGTAACAGGGAGGCCTCTTTGAGGTCCGTCTACTGGTGACCCCACCCACCTGTTATGGGCCAACTGCCCACCTCATTGTGCTGAGCACTATTCAAATTCAGGTTCAAAAGTAGGTTTGGGCTTTGAAGAACCTTCAAGTTTAGATGCTGAAAAATAAAAAATGTCCCAAAAAAGGAAGGAAAGTAGGGGTGAAGAGGTGGTGACATTGAGAAGGGAAGGGAACACATGGTGCCTGGGCCTCAACCTAGACACTTTTGTGGCATGAGGAAAATCAACAAGCAAAATAGATACTTGTATGATGGATCATGGTGCAGTTATGTCCTCAGTGTTCAGTGCCTTCTTGATCTTAGCTGTTTCACTATTTTGAAAGTTAGAATAATTACTCAAGAAGACCTTTAGTCCGTTCTTGGAAAGTCACCATATAGTTTATCCTTCCATTTTTTTGGCAACTCTAGGATTTTTCAGAAATACGATGTGATAGTGTAGGTTGGTCATCAATTCAGTTTCCTTAAATCCCTTTATGCTGTGTATCCTTTGGGCCTGAAGATGTGTATATTTTAATATTTTTCCTGTATTTTCTTCTGTACTCTCTACAAACAGATTTGTTGTTTAAAATGATGATGCAATAACACCCAAAGTAAGTCTAGTCAACGTTCCCATCGAAGTTATTTTTCCAATAGAAAATTGTGAATTTAAGTACATTAGCATATTCATGCAAAAGGTATGCTTTTTGCAAAAAAAATATCAACTTTGGATTTAAAAAAAACACTTCAGCCAAAAACATTTTAGTTTTCTCAGTTAAAAGCTGAACTTTTCCACTGAAAATTTCAACAAAAATGAAAGGTAATATTTTTGCTGAAATTTTCTACGGGGAGTAAAAACATTCTTTTCCAAATATCTATATTCAACCTTTGACTCAGTTATGCTTGATGAATCACAGTTATATAAGAAGACGCACTCCTGGCCCACGGATCGTACAGACAGCTGGTCTTAAGGAAAATGGTATCCTGGGCGAACTTGTATTTTGGTGCCCCCATAACCCCAGCACTCCCCACCAAGTCAGAGGTGCTGCTGCAGGCAGAGGCAGGTGGGCAGAGCATGGGATGCAGTCTGGCAGGGAGGTGGAGCGGCATGCTGTGCCAGGCAGGTGGGTGGGCAGGCGCCACTGCTGCTGTGCAGGAGCAAGGCAGGTGGACTGCAGCAGGCACCACCCCACCTGCACATACCCAGCCCAGCTCCTCTTAAGCATTGGTTGGAGGTGGGGGCGGGGCAGGTTGGGCTGGACACTGCTCCTCCTGCCTGGGGACTGGCTGGGTGGGGGGTAGGAGGAGAGCACTGCTATGAGCAAAGGCGGCTTCTGTGTGTCTGCATGTGGCACCTCCCTGACCACAGTAAGGACACTGGCAGTATGGACACCAGAAAAAGATCAGCTTGTCATCACAGTATTTTTACTTATAGCATTCACCAAAACCCCCCCAGTAATGTTGCAGTCTATATCTGCGTTTTTCCCCCAGACCTGAGGGAAGACATTTTGGGCCAATTTGTTCTACCTGTTCTGTCCTGTAAGGCATCTAAGTGGATTTAGGCACCTCCTAAGTTCAATTCTGTCCCAAGTCATGTTCAAGTCCTGAAAATCCATTAATGCATCTATTTTTGTAACACCCCATCATTTTGCCCTAAAGACCAAGTCAGAGAAGGTGCAGACAAAAATTACATTTGTTGTGCAATCTGTCCCTTGAAAGCGCTCTACAGCTGTGCCCTAATAGAAGTGCACGGCTGCAGAGCACTCTGATCACATGACAAATTAACCTCATTGCATGAAGGTTCACATGAATGCACTCCAGAGTGGAGCAGCTTCATTAACTTGTGTCTGTTCCAGCGGCTGGGCTGCTACAGCCTAGCCCCAACTCCGGTGCTATCTCAGGATGGGAGGGGGGAGCAGGGAGGGGAGGGAGCTTGGACCGGTGTTTGTCCAGCCTGTACTAGAGTCGGGGCAGGTGGATTGAACACCCCCACCTGCCCTGGAGAGGGGGTGGGGCTAGAGGGTGCCAACACCCAGATTATCCTGCTGTATTGGCTGCAGATTGGAGCTCAGGCTCCCACCCCAACATCTGATGGGTCAGGAGGATTGACCTAACTCATGGTGCTTTTTATGAAGTGCCATGAGTTAGAACAGGGAGTTGCACTTCTATCTGCACCTAAAGAAGCAGTGAAGAGGAAAAGAAAGAGGAAACGGACCTTTTGCATTAACTGTTTTTCAGGGACTTCAGCAGGTTGGAATAGAATCACACTTAGGTAGAATAAAACCTGGGCCTTTGTGACCAAAAGCTTGTCTATTATTAAGTTAGTCTGAGAAAAGGTATAGTCTCACAAATATGGCTGCATTGTATAGCAGACACTCCCAGCAAAATGAATTATTTTATAAAAGGATATTGCTTATTTAAAAACCCATATACAAACTGTAACCACAGAATGCATTACCTCCCATAATATTTGGATGCCAGACACACAGTTGATTTGGAGCCACTGCGTTAACACAATAGTTATTTTGTGTCAAAATATAGGAAGTGCCAGCACACAATACTGAAGTGCTATAAATGATACGGAATCAAAAGAAAAACTGAATTTAGACTTTTTTTCCCCGTCTTTCTTTTATGACACAGAAAATCTGAGGAAGTGTTAGTTTCTTACATTAGTGAATCAGGTCTTGTCTAGTACGGAAGATTAGTCAAATGATAATGTTATTAGGATCAGCAGACTGAAGCGGAAAAGCCACTTTTTTAAGACTCTGTGGGTACGTCTATACATGCAATTACAGTGCCTGAATAAACTGTGAAGCTTATTGCTCCAGAGTTAATTGCTCCTGGGCACACCATTTGAACATGTGCCCAGAAGCAATTAACTTGGGAGCAATAAGCTCCACGGTTTGTTCATGCACGACGTGGTGCCTGGGGAATGCAGCCCCAGCTGGCAGGAGGCCCCAGGAGTCATCCTGCGAGCCTGAGTCTGCTCCCCCCAGCTCAGTGTGCTGTGGAGGGGCTGGCTGGGGCATGAGGCAGCTTCAGTGTGAGGGCTAACCAGCAGGCAGCCCCCTCACACTGAAGTACCCTCGTGGCTCAGCATCTACACGTGCACTCCTGCAGAGCTGGGTTTTTTTTTTACTCTGCAGCAGGATAATATTTGTATTTACCCTAGATAATACTTGTATTTATAAGTACTAACCTGCTGCAAGTAAAAAACTCCACAGCAGTGCATGTGTAAATGCTGAGCTGGCTGGCTGGGGCACGGGGGTGCTTCAGTGTGGGGATGCCTGCTGGCATGTCCCAGCCAGCCCCTCTGCAGCACATTGAGCCAGGAGGAGCAGCCCCGGATTGGCAGGCTGACCCCCAGGACCCCAGCCAGCTGGGGCCGCTCTGCCCAGGCTCCACATGCTGCGCATGAATAAACCGCAGAGCTTATTGCTCCTGGGTGCGCATTCAAATTTACAAGTACTATCCTGCTGCAGAGTTAGTTAGCATCAGTCTAATGAGGCCCTAGTATTGGTGAAGATTTTAGGCCCTGACAAAATCCAAATAACATTTAAGTGTCAGGAAGGTACAGAACTCTCATTCGGTTTGATGGAAATAGAAGAAGACCCACAGAGTAAAACATGCTCACTGACTCAAGGAGCTAACAATCTAAATTTCCGATCACGCAAACCCTTACTATGAAAACAAGATGTGGTTTTTGGAGCAGATTACTTGTACAAGTGAGGGTTAGAAAGGCCACATTTGGATCTGGCACATGCAGAGGAGGTCTCAGAGGAGCCACCCCAGCCAGCACTAAGGCTAGGAACAGACATTCAGAAAGCCAGAGCCTGAATTGATTCAAACTTTACAGGTTAGTCTAACCTGCCTAGACTGAACCAGTTTGCAAGTGAATACATGTTCAGGAAATGCTGGCACATGCCTGCAGTGACTTAGGCCAGAAGCTGGGGGCCTCCAGAGCAGCCCTTGACTGCAGGGAAGCTGTGCTGGGGGTGCATGGGGTGCATGAACTGTCCAGGGAGGGGGTTTAACTCCCCCCTCCCTGTCCCACTGGTATGGACCTGAGCCGGGGTCTGCCTGGTGCTCCCCCTTCACTGCTACAGTGGTGGGCATGGGTGTGCAGCCAGAAACCAGCTGGCATGCCCCCCTGAGGCAAAGAGGGCAGAGACGGGACTTATTGTCCCCACCGCCCCCTCTGCCCCCAGGGGACCGCTGCTGGGTTCTGCCCACCCTGACCGCTGCCAATCACTCCCTACACAGGGTGAGTGTCAGGATAAGTCCCTTCATGCTCCTTCTGCCAGATGCCAGAGGGAGGGGGGAAATAGCCCCCCTCCCTGCCCCCTCACCCACTGCCCCTCTCATGGTTTCCCAGGAGCTCAAGCCTCTTCCTGGGGAGCTGCACTGCTGGAGGAGTGGGGCAGGCAGAGCTGCCACAGACTGCATGGGGTGAGCAGCAGTACCAGGGATTGGAGGGTTGGCCATAGTCCCCCAGGTCCTTTCCTAGTGCCACTGCCACTCACCCTGTGCAGTCTGTGGCAGCTCTGACCACCCTGCAGTGCAACCTCCCCTCTCTTCCCCTGCCAGGAAGAGGCTTGCACTCCCCAGAAAACCGTGAGAGGGGCTGCTGCACCCATCATGGTCCCTGCCCTCTCACCACTCCAGCAACAGGGCGGAGGCACAGCCAAAGGCCAGGCAGCATGGCCCCCTTAGGCAAGGGGGCAGCAAAGGGGGTTATTTTCCTCCTCCCTCTGGCATCTGGCAGAAGGGGCAGGGAGGGGTCTTATCCCACCACTTGCCCCACGCAGGGAGCAATCAAGGGAGGGGCAGTCAGACTTCAGCTGTGGTCCCACAGGGGCAGAGAGGGCAAAGGGGGAAATAAACGCCTTCCTGCCCACTCTGCTTCAGGGGGCCATGCCAGCCAGCATCTGGCCATGTCCCTGCACCTGCTGCTGCAGCAGCGAGAGGGGAGTACCAGATGGACCCCGGCCTGGGTCAGTGGGACAGGAAGGGGGAAATTGAACCACTTCCCTGGCCATTTAACTTGAGCCTACTTCTGGGGCTGGCCACATCCCCAGTGAGTGGAAAAATGCAGGGAGCAGTGAGCAGAAAAATGTGTCAGACCCCGCTGGGGTCCGTGCTGGTGGGACAGGGGAGGAAGGGGGAGATAAACGTCTTCCCTGACCCCTTCACCTTAGCAGGGCCAGCATCTGGTCATGCCCCTGCCCCTGCTCCAGCAAATGAGCACGGCCAGCCCTGCTCCCCTGGAGCAGAGAGCATGGCCCCACTGGGGGCTGCAGAGCATGCTGGGATGCTGGGGGACTCTTGTTGAAGTTAAACCAGGAAGAGGGCTGGAATAGAAGTTGCATAAACCAGTTTGAGCTCAGTCAGTTAAGTCTGATACTACATTCAAGCAGGTTTATCTCAAATTGGTTTGGGCAATTTTGAAACTGTGATATGTGCACTGAACTTCTGTTCTGTTACAGGTTTAAACCAGTTTCTGATCGCTTAAGCCAGTTTATGTGTAACTTAAAAAAGGCAACGGCTGTTCTGCAGCAAGTAGAAACTTTTAGCGGCTGTTTAGGATAGGAAGTGAAGATGCCATACTCCGGTCAAAACTGAAGAAGCAACAGGGCCAGGATGCTGGAGATACAACATCCCAGACCTTGAGGCTG
The DNA here is from genome assembly GCF_052110815.1 of Crocodylus siamensis. NCBI lineage: Eukaryota > Metazoa > Chordata > Crocodylia > Crocodylidae > Crocodylus > Crocodylus siamensis. The sequence goes on from NC_143399.1 coordinate 196,143,057, forward strand.
AATAGTGCCATAATATCTTTCCTGATCCTGAGCATGAGTAATCAGGACTCTGGTTTTCTTTGTCATCTGAAAGATGGCTCCTCTCTCATCCCAGTGACCCTCACAGTCTTTTGAGGGTTTAGATTAATGCTGATTTAAGGGGAAGGCCACAAGTTGGTAAACCAGCAGCACCCCCATGCTTTCATGGTGGTCTCCCACCCGGCTGAAATCTGCTTAGCTTGTGAGAACTAATAGGTGCTTTGTCATGCCTCTTTAGAGCGAGCAACTGTTTGTTTAGTACCAAGCCACAGTTTTTCCAAATGCAAAATACAAAATATAACAAGCTGCACATCTGTCTCTTCACAGAGAAATGTAGGCCAAATCCACTGGAGACAGGAAGAGCTAATTCAGCACTCTTGCTGAGCTCCATTAATCCACATATTTAATACAAACACAACATTAGAACTAATTCTGGCTCAGATGTAGCAAAGCAGATGTAAGATGTGTATGTGTGTGTGGATGGAAGAGAGAGAGACTGCAGCTCATAATGTTACCCATCGTTTGTGGTTTGGATGGCAGTCAAACCCTTTAGGATCATCTACCTGTCAAGAGTGTTAGTATTTTCTCTTAGGCAGTGCCCGACCACATGAATGAAGCGGGTCTATTGCCAGCTTTTCTTAGAGGGTTGTATAAAGATCCATGGTGGTTATCCTGTCTGAAAACTGAAACTGGTTTACATAGGGAAACAAAACTAATTGTTTGGGCTACACATGATAGGCAAGTTCTTCAGAAGCGATTTGATTCTGTGTGTTTCAGTGCCTGGGTGCTTGATTTGAGTCACGTTTTCCAGGGCCTAATTTTTAGATGGTGGCACTTGGCACTTCAGAACATTAGATGTCCACATATTGGCCTATAATGCAAAAAGCCTCCAGTCTTGAACCTACTCCACTCAGAGACTTCAAGTGTGGGGAATGAGACTTGGAAGCGTCTAGATGCCCTCAGGTATCCAGGTTGTAGTCATATTGGTCTAGAGGCAAAAGGAATCAAAACTCATGGAAGAAGTGATACCTTTTATTAGACCTACTAGATATTTGCAAACAAATATTGAGTGAGTATGCCCAAAAGCTTGCAGATAAATACAATAATTTGTTTGCAAATATCTCGTTGGTCTAATAAAAGATACCATCTCTTCCACAAGTTTTGATTCTAGATGTCCTTTGCATCCTTTCGTGCCTGGTTTTGTAGCAACCCCCCCCCAGTTTTTCTCTTTTTTAATTTTGAAATGCATTCCCCTCCTTCCCCAACTATTTCTGACTTTTTCTCTCCCTCTCTATTCCCTATAGATAAGTATGAGTAAGTTAAGACATAAAATAAGCTTTAGCATTTTTGTAGCGATTTTTTTCTCTCTCCTTCTTTGATCCACTGTTTTATATTGTATAATTATTATGTTTATACTGTTTTACTGATTTTTACTGTTTTTTCTATTGATACTGTATGATTTAGGCCTACATGTGTACGTTAGCATAAGTAATGTCAAGTTATGTCAAGTTTCCATTTTGTATGTCAAGCCTGCATCTTGTGTCCTCTGCCCAGGTGTAACCTATGACTCATGTCTAACCAGTCTCATATAAATTGGTTCCTGAATGAATGGGGATGAATGAGGGTGCTTGAGATACAGTGGTAGCAGGCCTCTACTCAGTAATCAACTCATGGAACCATGGACTCAGCATTTGAAAGACAAAGACCCTACAGAAATCAGCCAACCCACCATTGCAACACAGACACCTGGAACTGCACATCCTTGCCTGGAGTGCTCTTGCTCAGTACACCTTCTATGACCCCTACCACTAGGGTCATAGAAGGTCTGCCCCTATAAAAAGGGGTAGTGAAGGTAGGCCCAATGGGACACCCTCTCCATTTGCACCAGCACCATGCCACACCATCCACTCACCCAGAGGCCCTGCCGGTGACCTCCTCTGGACAACACCTTGCTGGAGAAGACTCAGACTGGCCACTGAGGATCAACTCATAACCCAGGATAGGTAGCTATCACCCACCCACCTTTCCCAAGCAAAGGACCTGGACTCTGTTCCTATACACCTTGACTTCTATCCCTCCACCAAGCCTTTTTCTCTCCTGCTGCCATTGTGTGGGTGTGTATGTGAGTGCTTGTGTGTGTGTGTAGGAACCAATAACTTTGTGGGGCTGTGTAGTGTGTTGTCTGTTTAATAAACCTGCTATTTTAAAACCCCGAGCTGGATTTTTGTCTTATTGACCTCCTGACCCTCCTCCTTGATTTCCCAGCTATCTCCCAGCTTTCTGCCTCTCTGTTTCCTAGCTGTCTCCTCTTTGCCACCAGGCTTTTTCCCTTGCTTCCACCCTGGCACCACGTGACCCCAAGTGACTCTGGGATACATTAACCCTAAGTAACCCTAAGCCCCAGTGACCTTGAGTAACCCCAGGGCCACTTGACCTTAAGTAACTCTAGCTCCTCTCTAGTCTGCCGGTTTTAATCCCAGCCCTGGCACTTTCATTCTATGATTTTCCCCTCTCTGATCTTAACTCCCATCCATCTCCCTCCTTCCCCTCCTTCTGGAAATCTTTGACCCTTGATTTCCCCTCCCATAGTCACCAAACACCCTAGGTGCCCCAAGTACCCCAAGCACACAAGCACGGATGCACGCACACACGCACGCACGCACGCGCACACACACACATACACACACACACACACGACACCACCCAAGTCGTGTGTGTGTGTGTGTGTGTGTGTGTGTGTGTATCATTGTGTGTGTGGTATACGAATTAGTAATCCATGTATGTGTATTGGGTGTGCAGGTATTGACAATTGATTTTTTTCTAACTTTTGGTGTGTATAGTGTGTAGGTGCTTGACTTGGTGATAGGTGTGCATGAGCTTAGATTGGTAATCTTGGATGTGTATGTGCCTGCGTTGGTAGTGTGTGTGTGTACGCGCCTAGTGGGAATAAAAAAAAAAGCAAAATGACTCTAGAATAGATGGAATTAATATTATGCAAAGACTTTTCAAAATTATTCAATTAACTGAGGAGGGAAAATCCTACTGAAAGTCATGGAAAATTCTACCCTGTGACCGACTGCATGTCAGTCTCTGAGATCCTGCCACATCAGAGTCAAATCCCTCAGCACAGCATGGCTAGGGCAACACATAAGAGCCTGAGCTCTGATACATGGAGCTCTTCTGCTCCTGTGAAAGGCAGGAAAAACAAAGAGCAACATTACCATAAGGTAGACATTATTTGGTGGGGGAAGGGATGTGCAGTACTTGGTTCTTGTGATCTTTACCATCTGTAGAACAGATGGAGCTTCATTATGAGCAAGGCAACACCTTGACAAGCACCGCAACCTCACACCAGCCCAGGGAAAAAGCAAAAATGGGAGCCTGGAGTCAGGATCCCTCTCAGTAAATTTCAGCTTGTGTTTATAAAGGTTTAGAGAGCAGGGAATGAGCCTGATGAATCATGGGGCAACCCCCACCCCCGAAACATCAAGCTACTAATTTAGCCAGCATCTGAGGCAAGTAGAGCAGGAATGACTTTATTTCATTCTCCATCTAAGATAACAATTCACACCAGCGTTCGTTTTGTCAAAGACATTTTATTTGTCGGAAGTGGAACTGGAGACTTTCGCTGCGGAGCCGCGGTGAGCTTGATGGCGTTTTTTAAACCCTGCCTCTCACTCCCCTTCATTTCTTTATCTGTTTTAACTGCTTCAACTGGAAGGCCTGAATCTTATTTCACCTCTGTTGTGCCTGTCTTGCTCAAGTCCTGGGAAAAAGGTACCGCAAAAGTGGATGGGTCCTCCTCCTCCTCTGCAAAGCTTTTTTTTTTAACCTTTACTTTGTTTTAAAATTAAGATGTTGGCACACTGAAAAAATCAACGTGTTTGCGTTTTTCAGGGACTTAATAGGATAGCGGCACCTACATGCAGTCCTGAGTGTGAGTCTTAGGGCTGAAACAGGTTTTGAGCCTAAGCTCTTTGAGGCAGAGGCTGTCCCTTAGTAGGTATTTTTGCAGCGTTTGGCACACCTGGGTCCTGATAGCTGTTGATCCTCCAGTGGATACCACCGCAAGCCAAATAAAATCATGCCCATCCAGAAATAACACTGGCTCATTAGAAGTGGAAAGCTTCATTCGGATCCAAGCAGACACATCCACAGTGCAAATCCCTCTGGGTGTAAACTCCTGTACTCTTCCCCTGACTGAAACCCATCTTTCTGCCTACCTGAATCTCTCTTACTGTTTATCAGCTAGGGGAGGGTGTTGTTTTTTTTTAAATCAGATGTTTTCATAGATTTCATAGATGTCATAGACAACAGGGCTGGAAGGGACCTCGGGTGATCATCGAGTCCAGCCCTAAATGCAATGGATGTAGTAGATGAAAATTGTAACAGATTCAGCATTATCAGAGATCATTATGTTAATTGTCATAACATTTCATAATATTGATTGCCAGAGAGAACTGACAGCAAAAGAATATAACAGTTGTCTGGAAGTACAATATCCCTTAGGTTTTTCACTTGCTGTATCAGGACTTTTTGGATATTAGATATGGGAAAATTTTTGGATATTTGTTGGCGGGGAGAGAGAACTTATCACCAGCATTTCTCCCATGCCTCACAAATGCTTTAGCAGCTGCATTGCAGCAAGGGAAGTTTAGGTTAGACATTAGGGAAAAAATTCTCACTAGGGGAGTAGTAAAGCACTAGAAAAGGTTACCCACAGAGATTGTGGACTCTCCATCCTTGGAGGTTTTTTAAGATCAAGATAGACAAAGCCTTGGCTGGGATGATCCGGTTGGGGCTGGTCCTGCTTCGAACAGGGGGTTGGACTAGATGTGACCTCCTGAGGGTCCCGTCCAACCCTACTTTCTATGACTCCATGGTTCTGTGATATCATAGAAGCATAGTATTGGAAGGGACCTCAGGGCTCACCTAATCCAACTCTTTGTCTGGTTGCAGGGTGCACTATTCTTAAACCATCCCAGACAGTTGCCGGTCCAGCTTCTTCCTGAAGACCTCCAATAAAAGAGGCACATGTCTCTGGCAAGTGCCTGGATCTGTATGATGACTATTCTTCCCACATCACTGAAACTTTGTAGTGAGGAATTTGTTATATTCCTGCAACACAGTGATGTTATGCCAAGATACGAGGCTGGTATTCATCATCAGAGTATGAACTTTAACAGCAACATGGGATTAATCTAGGTGCCTCTAGCCAAGGGATAAAAATGTTGGCTGATGGCTGGTGTTGCGATAGAGTTTTGAGCAGGGAAATGAATGAGCCCGTCAAATAACCTATACCAATTTGTGTAGGTGATTGTGGGTGGATAAGAGGAAATACTTATTGCTTGCCTGATGCAGAATTGCTAGATCCTTGGTTGGCTGGATTCAAATCTCATTCTGAGAGACCCTTAAATATATTATTCAGTGAATATTGCTGTTTTCCAGCTACTCTTGTGGTGTTCAGTCAAGCCCACACTTGGCTACCTATTTGCTGCTGTAACAGTTTCCTCCCTGGAGAAGGCTAAATTGAGGAAGAAAATTGAAATTGGATTGGCAGCAGGTATTAAACAAATCAAACACATATTATGCCATCAGGACATAAACCAAAAGAAACCTTCCTCAGCTGCCTACTGTGGGTTTCTTATAGCTTCCTGTGCAGCAGCAGGTAATGGCCATTCTTGGAGAGAGGAGACTGATATGACTCTTTGGATTTTTTTTTACTTTTATTTCCTACATCAGATAATGCGGTTTCATTAGAAGTGAAATGTTCAGTGTGAGGTACAGTTATTGACAAAAAAAAATCTAAAACAAACCCCCAAATTCTTTTAGTTCTGTTTCAAATGGTCATCTTCATTTCAATTTTGTTATAACTAGGGAAAAATGAAGGTTGAATTTTGGTTTTCCCTCTCCCCTCCCTCTCCCCACCAGTAGCGTGGTGAATGGTAGGTGACCAGAGCGCTGGTTTTCTACTGCTTAGACGGGGGGTTGAGAGTTTTAGCTGCCGCAGCCGCTGTTGCTGCCATCCAGGATGCAGCCCCTGGCTGTTATGTCTTGGTTCCCCATCCATTTTTTTAACTCAGATCAGAAAAAAGAAGTGGAAAAATGCCACACTCCATCCCGTCCCACCCCCAGTGAAAGCTGCAGTTCAAAATAATTGGAAGCAAAGGGCGCTTGTACACATAATGGGGTATAATCCCCAAGCTTTTATTCTATGCGCCCTAAATTGAAACACTGGGTTTTTAATTGAAATCCACCATTTCAATGTTTCCGTCACCTTATGGCGAGGGGGCCTGATCCTTTTTTTTTTTTGTCAGAGCCAATGCCTGCCTACAGCTGAGCAGCCCCTGAGGTGTGTGGGGGGCAGGGTGCAGTCCTGCCCTCCATTGTAGTGGCATGCCCTGGGGCCACCCAGGTGGGCTGCTAGTGGGCCAGGTGCTGCCCTAGCTTGGAGTCAGCACCTGGCCCAATCCAGCTGTTCCCCGAGTCCGCTCAGGGGCAGCACCCAGCCTGCTAGCAGCCCACCCGGGCAGCATCTGGCCCAATCAGAGGCAGCATCTGGCCCAATCCAACTCTTTCCTGTCCCCAAGCTGGGGCAGCACCTCGCATGCTGCCAGCTGCATTGTTGCAATTTGCAACATTGAAAGCTAAACTACATATGGACGCAATTTAGTTTGCAACAATGCAAAGTCATTTAAATCCCCCAAAGTCTTGCATGTGTGCACTGTGGTGCCATTACACCACACAAAATGGCATTTTTGTCATGTGTACTTGTTAATGGTGTTACATGTACAAGTGCCCAAAGATTTGCATCTCATTGGGTGCATCTACTTGTGTGCTTTACCGGTTGAGCTGACTAATTAGCTCCACAGTAAATCATCACAGGCTACAGGTCTACATATGCATTGGTATTAGGGCACAGTAAATGAATTAACTCTGCTGTAGAATAGTTCTGTCACAGACAATACTACCCTATAGCAGAGTAATTTAGTGCACTGAAACACACGTGTAGACAGTGACAGGTGCTGGTTGGGGCATGAAGGTGCTAAAGTGTGGGGGCTGCCTGTCAGCCAGCTAGCCATGCACTGTTGTACCCTTGTGCCCCAGCCAGCCCCTCTGCCACCCAGAGCCTGGGGCTGATCCCCTGTGCCCCCTGCCAGCCTGGGGCTGCTCTGCCCTAGCTCAGACTGCTGTGGTCCCAGGCGCACATCCAGATGCTGCTCTTGGGAGCAGCTGGCTCTGGCATGAACTGCACTGGAGTTTATTACATCACACCAATAATACATGTAGATGTGCCCATTTTGTTTCAAATTTTTAATTAAAATCTCATTTGATTTCTCATTTCGGATTGCATAATCTCATTTGATTTGTCTGGAAACATTTTTATGCAATTGTTTTGTTCTGTATAAAATTAGCTTTCTCTTCATGGTCCTGTTGGGCATTCAAGAGGGCTGCTGGGTAAGCCAAAGGAAGTAATAAAATAGCAGTTTCCTACTTCTCATGGCCTACTGGCTTCAGCTGAATTTGTAACTGCTCAGCCCTGCTGATTATCAAGCTCAGTTTCTTGCAGTGACAATTATAAAACCACCAAGATTATATTAAGTGTTATCATTAATGAGATTAACCATCACTTGCATGGCTCAGGCTGATACACCATGGCTGTTTAATGCAAGCACCAAATCTTGAAGTTGTTTGCCAGCTTTGGTTAGTCTTTACTTAGGCAAAACTCACTTCTGTTTCAGTGGCAATTTTGCCTGCCGAATTTCTTAAGGATCTGGCTGATAATTCAAAGCCATAGTGGCATAGCTGCATGAGAACCTGAAATGGTGAGAAAGTAGCTGCAGATGTTAGAGAAGGAGGCATCTGTGCCTGTGCGGATATGCAGTTCCACTGCATCTTTTATGTAGATTCTTAGCATTCCTGGAAAAGAAGAGTGTCAAGAAAGGTGGCATATTTCAGGAAGCTCTTTGAAAGGGGATCGTCCTCATTTTCTTTCATTGGAGTCCCCTGATATACTTGTGTGAAATTCTAAAGCCTTTTGAGAAAGCAGTTGATGAATAAAGGTTTGAAATTGTGCTTCTGTGAGTCAGAAAACTCTCCCACGCTCATTGTGCCTCACTATGTCTCACTGTCCCCCAGCAGAAGCAAATTTTTTTTCTCCTAGTTCAAAACTAGCTACTAAAATGAATCATTTCAAGCCATTGATCTCCAACCAACGGTAGTTAGGTGCACATTATATGCACGAGACACTAAAGATGGAAAACACCTCTTCAACCAGAGCCTTTTGGGTTCTGGTTAATGAGACCATGTTTCTGAGGAGCAGTAGCTGGCCACCTGATTTTGGATCCTTCTTTTTCTAGCTGAGTCACATTAAAAAATGAAGACATGGAGATTACCCGCTTTCTTAGTGCTAATTTTCCATAGAGCCAGTTCGTGTCATTGCAATGGGGATTATATAAGGCCAAGTGTCAAGGGTGAGTTGGTCCTCATGAATAAAAACAAAAGGGGTGGAGGTCCATAAGCTACTTTGCCTATGAGGAAATCATCCATCACAAGAATAGGTGTCCAAGCCCCTGTATTAAGCCATCTCCAGTCCACTTCTGTGCTAATAAAGACATATTTCTTAAAGCATTTTTTCTAGTGTTTTGTCCAGTCTGGGTCTAAGTCTCAAGTGTTGGGGCTTCCACCATTTCCCTCAGGAAAACTATTGCATTGCCTACTACTTCTCACTGAGAGGAAAAGTTTGTTGATATTCAGCTAACAATTTCCCTTTTTAAATTGTCAGCAGGTTCAAAGTGTTTGCCTGGTTCACTTCACCCAACCCTGGTGGGTTTTTGCTCGTTGAGAGTGGTCGCTCGTTAACCCATCCCAGTAGAGCGAATCGGGGGCTGGTGCTCTACAGAGATAGGAGCTGCAGAAATGTGAGCAAGGAACGGTTGGAGCAGTCAGTCTCGGGAAGGAAAATATGGGCTGAACTTTCCTTATTATTGATTTCCTTGCTCATAAAAATTGGACCTTTAAAGGATTTGGATTTTGCCTGTTTTTCTACAGCAGTAGGAAAAAAAAGACATTCTCACACTTAATTTTGTCCCATTTGTTCTTAAGATGGCTCTAGGCAACACATAATTTTTATTTTCCCTATTTTGTGTTCATTCCCTTCAACTATTTGGAGCCTCTTATCTTGCCCTACTCTTTAGGCAGAAGGCAGGACAGGGTTGCTTTTCAGTGACTGACCAATTCAGAAATGCATAATAAGCCTTCGTCTGATGCAGTAGGCTGTCCATCATGAAAGCGTATTTATTTCTGAAATAGTTCATTTCTAAGGGTGCCGCCCTGCCTTGTGCCTGACTTCCAAATAACATGGCTAACTACCTCTCTCTACTCCTTAGGCGATGCTGCATATCACCTAATATGCACTGAACGCTGCATATTAAAATCGTTCAGTCTTTGTGAACAAGAGAATAAAACACCCTTTTCTGTGAATCCACCCCACCTCTTGCTGTGTTTCTAATGAAGGGGTGCTAAGAGCTGAAACCAACTGTTCAAGTGTAGTCACGCCAGATCCATGTAGAGAGATCTTTGTGCCCAGTTCTGGGATGCGCGGCTTAGCAGTTGCATTTACAGCCCAGCATCCAGATGCACTTTCTTTGCAGCCTACCTGGTTTCTTTCATGCTGCGGCTACTTTCCTCCTGCAAAATATTTTGCTGAGTTCATTTCTGAACTCGGGCAGGCTGGATCACTCTTGTAAGATGCCAGGATGGCGGAGCAGGAAAAACAGCTGCAGCTATGAAGGGAGCTTCCTCAAGGGTCAACAAAATTAAGCACAGAGTAAATAGAAAAGCCTGGGGTTTAACCCTGCTCTGTGACCCTGGGTCTCCTGATCCACCCAGCCCAAAAGCAGTCTTTTGTCTGATGCCCTTCCCTTCCAAAGCAATCACTCTTATCATTCATCCCCTGCGCAGCTGTGCAGAGAAGGGGGGATAGAAAAGAGCTTGGTAGGAGTTAACCCTTTGTTAACCCAGGACTTCGGTAGTTCTCCCTCCAGTGGTTCTCAGCCTTTTTAGACTCAAGGTACCTCTCGTTAAACTCAAGGCACATCTTGAGACAATGTCAGCTCTGAGCATTCACTCCTTTTTTGACTCTGGAAAAACAATAGAGCGATTGTTTTGTTGCAAAGAACTCAGCAGGCCCACAAGGGGACAGAATGGTTTTGATTTCTTTTTTGAAATCTCTGGATTTTTCTTGTGAATCACGTGTGGGTGCTTGCCTGCCTAAAGGTGCTAGTATCAAGCAGCACCCTGCAGCATGCTTAAAAGGGTCTCAAGGTAGCTCCGGGTGCCACGTCACTTCTCCTGTTGAGAATTGCTGCTCTATACGCTGTTTGACTTTTATTGGAGATGCCTGATTTAGTTCTGCTGAAGCTAGTACATGAAGCCCTGTCCCAGTCTTGCAGTGTGGTCTGTCTGAGGACACACTTACTGAATGAAGTCAATAAGGTTTGAGCCTGGGCCATGTTGCCATCCCCACTCCTTGTCCTCCAATGGCTCAGATAGCCGAGCTCCAGCGGGTGACTGTGATGCATGACCACGTCCTGCAACTTAAAAAAACCCCAAGAAACCCAAACTCTGAATATTTAAAAAATGTGGTTACAGTTCCAGGATGGAGAGACTGAGCAGTTACGCGGTGATGCTAGGACTTGCGATGGTGTTATATTTTTAAAGACGCTTCCCTTTCAAATGACATATTGCGACACGAGCTGCCAGGAACCCAGCTGCTTATAGTGAAGGGTGAAGGTGTCTTTCTGCCTTTCTTTCATTTATTTTCTTCCCCCCTTCCACCAGTAGAGGACAAAAAGTTAGTCGTAACTTTGACTCTCCGGAGTTTTGTCACTTTATCTCTGTTTGAAATGTTATTTGAATGTTAGTTCTTTGTGTTTCATTTTTTTTAAGGCAAACCAATCATAAAAGGCATAAAGTTATCTTTGTAAGGTTATAAAATGCATATTGCTTACCAAAGAAAGGGGGGCATCTCCCATCCTATCAGCTAATTGAATACTGAGGGAAGATTTTCTATCTTGATGCTATTTTATAATTATTTTTAAGTGAACTTTGTGCTGTTATAACATTCCCAGCTGACAGGTCTGCTTGTTGACAGAGCTGTGACAATGTGGACTGCAGGTTGGGTTAGCTACTCTTATATTAATATGAGAATATCTGGAGGGGACTGGGATGAAGGCTAGGGCGTTCGGTTCACTTCATCCCTAGTCTTGTTAGTCCGGCAGAGATGGAAGTTGTGACCACGTGTCTCGGGTAACAGTACAGCTGCACTGAAAATAATTACTGAGACAAGGCAATCTGCAAAAATGACTGCTGATTTTAGTTGCCACCGTTTCTGGATATCAAACAGGACAGCTGTAAAGATGCTTCCTATTCTGGAAGTATGTCACACCTTCCCTCTGAAAATCCTAACCCTTTTTTGATATCTCAAGTGGAGCTTTCAGTATCACTGATTACTGGGCCATTTATAAGCCAGTCTTGAAGAAGCCACTTGCTTGTGGCCAGGTAGGGACTTATCCAAATAACTTACCATCCTTAGCTGTATAATTTTAAGGAAAAAGTGAAACTAAATTTTTAACCCAATGCTTGGCAACCTTTTCGGGTCGGGGGCTGGAATGACCAGGTTGGGTCTGAGCTGGGTGGTGGACCGGCATTCACACCCAGCCACTCCAGCCGCTACTGCTTCTTTTCTCCTAAGCAGCACAGGAAAAGACAGTGACAGTATGTGCTGCTGCTGCTTATCCCTGGGAAACGCCTGTGCGCTTGCGCTGTGGTGTGCAGCACATTGCCCAGGTGGGGTAGGGGAAGCTGGGGCCAGCACCCCAGACTTACCTGGGGTCCTGAGGGTCTCTGGGGGCTGGAGCCATGGCAATTGGGCAGCACAGGGCCTGGCCAGCGGCCCGGGTGTGGCTCCAGCTGGCCAGGCTCCAGTTTCCACTAGCCCACACTGCCACCATGTGCACCACCCCACTTTCTTAAGGTGCAGGTTTTTTTGAAGCCAGGATCTCCATGTCAAAAAACCCTGGCAACACTATTTTGCAGTGCAGGGAATGCCTGCGTGTACAGTGTGTGCAGTGCTGCAGATGGGTCTGCGGTGCCACATGCGCCCCTGAATCCATTCGAATGGCTCCATGGACTGGATCCAGTTTGTGGGCTCTTGATTCTCAACCCTTGTTCTAACCCCACGGGTTGCAAGGACTCCCTTTCAAAAACAAACCTGGCCTAAGCTGATGTAGTGCTCTCTTCCTGACTCTACATATAGATAATGGCAGTACCTTTACTTCTGAAATAAACAGGAATCGGGTCAGAGTCATTCTGATGCTCCCCGGGGCATTTAGGAGAGAGGTCATCACTGGAGCGGGTCATGGCAGGAGGATGTTGACCCAACCCATTCTCACAGAATCACAGGGCTAGAAGGGACCCTGAAGGGTCATCGGGTCCAGCCCCCTGCATGAGCAGGAAAGACATCTGGGGTCAGATGACCATCAGGTGACCATCCAGTCTTCTGTTGAAGACCTCTAGGGTAGATGATTGCACCACCTCTTCGGGGAGCTTGTTCCATAGTCTGGACCCTCTAGTTGTAAAGACATTTTTCCTAATGTTCAGCCTGAAACTATCTTCCAGGTGTTTGTGGCTGTTGTTTCTAGTTTTCCCCCAGGGCGCCCTGGTGAACAGTTATTCACCGAGCCCCTGCTGTACGCCTCTGATGTAGCGGTAAGCTGCAATCAGGTCCCCTCTCAGCCTTCTTTTCTTTAGGTTGAAGAGTCCGAGATCCCTCAGCCTCTCCTCGTATGGCTTGCCATGCAAGTCCCTGATCATGTGGGTGGCTTTTCTCTGGACCCTCTTGAGCTTTAGCACATTCTTGTTGAAGTGTGGCACACAGAACTGGATGCAATACTCCAGCTGTGGCTGCACCAATGTTGAGTAAAGTGGGAGAATCACTTCTTTGGATTTACTGGAGATGCACTGATTGATGCATGCCAGAGTTTTATTGGCTCTAGCGGCTACTGCGTCGCATTGCTGGCTCATATTCATGCTGGGGTCTGTTGTTACCCCCAAATCCCTTTCATTTGTAGTGCAGATCAGGTTAGCAATGCGCAGCCCGTAGGTGTGCTGGGGGTTCTTCCTTCCCAGATGCAGCACTTTGCATTTCTCTACGTTGAACCTCAACTGGTTCCCTTCCGCCCAACATGCCAGCCTGTCTAGGTCTGCTTGTATCTGCAGCCTATCTGCGGGTGTGTCCGCACAACCCCATATCTTGGTGTTGTCCACGAACTTGGCCACAGCTTTTCAACTGTGGGAAGTATCTAAAGGCAATTCAGTTGCACAGGGGCCACTAAAGGCATGATTTGGCTTGCCAAGCTTTAGTATTGCTGATGGAGCTTTTATAGAGAAAAGATGAGCCCGGATTCATTTTTTTTATCTAATTTGGAAAAAATCTAGAACTCTTTGGTCAGAAATGGTACCTCTTATTAGACCAACTGAGAAACTGCAAAAAAAAGTCTCTTTTTCTGAAATTTCTCAGTTGGTCTCATAAAAGGTATCATTTCTGAACCAAGAGTTCTAGATTTTTGCATTTCTTTATGTCTCAGACCAACACGGCTACCAAATACATCCTTGATCTGATATGACATTTGAGGGGCTGGGAGGTTATAGGGATGTCTACACTGCAGGCTTCTCTCAGCAGGGTCAAGTTGCCTGCCTGGAGCCCTGTGCTGCCACAACTAGACTGCTTTCGGTTCCTAAGCTACTTCAAGTATCTGCACACTACACTGCAGTCTTCAGTGTGAACATATGCAAACTCAGACTCAGACACACGGCAATTCCCCTGCTGTGCTATGAGCTGTACAACCAGTAAACAGAATTGGCAAGAGCTTGCAATCTAGGTAGACTGGGCAGGAAGAAAAGTAGCAGTATTATTATCCCCATTTTAACCTGGTAACTGAGGCCCAGGGTAAATAAATTTACTTGCCCGAGGTTTCCCAAGAAACCTACGGCAGAGTCAGGAAACACACCAACCTCTCCAAGTTGAGGTTCCAGTTCAGGAAAGCACTTTGATGAGTAATTTGACTTTAAACACATGCCTCTTGTCCTCTTGAGCCATTGAGTTCAGTCCTCTGCTATTACGAGCAGCCCTGTGATACGATTCATTTCATCAGCTAGTCAGACTCCCATTTTAACAGTGATTTGGGCTGTTTGCCCCGGCTGCTCTTCCTGGGAGGCAGGTCTACACCCTGCTGCTCCGACAGTTAGAAAACTTCTTCTGATTTCCAGGCAAAATGTAGAGTGCATATCCGGTTTATGCCCATTTATTCTTTTAGTCTGGATGTCCCTCCCAAATGTAAACATGACCATTGTTAACTATTAGCTGTTAACTTATCTTAGCTACTAACCATTTCTCTTTTTTTAGCGTGCCTTTAGACATGTAGGAACACAGCACTGGATAGGACCACCTTGGCCACCAAGCTAATTCTACTGCTGTCACAAGCAGCCACATCATGAAGCCCCCTTGGTAAATTTATCAAGCTCTGTCATAAAGCTGGCAAGAAGTTTAGTTCCTACCACTTCTACTGGGAGCTGGTTTTCGACCTTTGCTGCTTTGGCAGTTAGAAGCCTTGTGCTAACGTCCAATCTATACGTACCCAGGGCCAGTTTATACCCATTTGTTCACGTGCCAGTGCCGCCATTAAGCTAATCCTGAATGGAGATGCTTTCCCCAGTTGGAGCCTTCGGGCTGGTTCAATTTTAGGTGTCAGTCACAGGGGCCTGATGATGCTTTTTCTGTTCTAGTGTGATCTTGCTGAACAACATAGTGCGAAAGGCTTTATTGTATGTTTTGTGGCTTCCTTCCCTGTGGACTTCACCTTGACATGGCAGGAAGGCCTATGTATCCCTGTATCCAAAGGCTCTGAGAGCTGTGTCTGCTGTAATTACAATCTTAGATGATGCTACCCACACTGGACAGGCCAAAACAGAGGAGGCAAGCAAATGAAAAACTGTCCACTGGTCCTCCATAGCAGAGATGAGGCAAGAGGCCAACAGCCTAAACTTTTGGGCTACATACAGACAGTCAAAAAGACCAAGGCTGAATTGATTCAGTCTTTACAGGTTAGTCTAAGCTGCAGCAATTAAACTGAGAAACACCTGGACACACATTTACTTTTTATTCAGGAAATGTAGCCACCTGCCTGCAGTGACTCAGGCCAGAAGCCGGGGTGCTAGAGCGCACCTGTAGCTAGCATGGACTGTGTGTTTGCTTCCTCTTCCTGATGCCCCCCAGGTCTCTGGGATTTGCAGTCCACAATCACAGCAGCATGACTGTGCAGGGTTGCTCACTTTCTCTTCCTGCTTCCAGGTTCCTCTGGGATTTGTAGTCCACAGTCGCAGTCAGCACTAAATTTCAGTAAGTTTAGCAACATAGCAGCTCTGTGCTTGGGGGAAAGTGGGTTCAACCCCACTCCCTTACCCTATCCTGGGTTTGGTGGGGGGGAGGGGGAACAGTCCCTGCCTCTTCCCCCTCTCCCCCCCAGTCCTTCCCTGTTGGAGCATACAGCACAGCCCAGCACAAGGCTGGAAAGTGATTTAAGTGATTTAACTTGAACCAGGAAGGGGTCTGGGACAGAAGTTTCATAAACCGGTTTGGCCCAAATCAGTTTGTTCACCAGAGCGCCCCAAGGGATGACGAGGTCGAACGGTCACAAACTCCTGCAAGACCATTTCAGGCTGGACATAAGGAAGAATTTCTTTACTGTCCGAGCCCCCAAGGTCTGGAACAGTCTGCCAGCGGAGGTGGTTCAAGCACCTACATTGAACACCTTCAAGAGTAAATTGGATGCTTATCTTGCTGGGATCCTATGACCCCAGCTGACTTCCTGCCCTTTGGGCAGGGGGCTGGACTCGATGATCTCCCGAGGTCCCTTCCAGCCCTAATGTCTATGAAATCTATGATACTACATTCAACCAGGTTTATCTTAAACCAGTTTCAGCCATTTTGAAACTGGTTTATGTGCACTGAGCTTCTGTTCTGTTAGAGGTTTAAACCAGTTTCTGATGACTTACAGTTTAGGTGTAACTTCTGTCCCTAGTCTTAAAGAGCCAAGTTACAGAAACAATCACAACAGGGTGGGTATTCAGATAAACAGGAGAGGTCATTGCTGTAGTGATATAATAGTGTAAGAAGGACTCCGATTCAGATTAAGTGACCTGTTCCTCACATCTTGACTCAATCAGCACTGAGCAAAGATCCCCAGGAAGTCAAGGGATTGTCTGGCCGAGTAAGTGTTCAGGACTTGGCATATGGTAAAAATAAACATACCTGACTGTGACATTTCATCCAGGAAGGTGATATTCTATTCCAGTGGTCCTCAGTTTTTTTAGATTCAAGCCACACCTCATTAGATTCAAAGCACCCTTTGGGAAATACCAGCTCTTAGATTTTACTTGCTTTTTGACTACTGAAAAATAATAGAGCAGTTCTTCTCTTGCAAAGAGCTCAGAAAGACTGCAGCAGGTTGGAACAGTTTTGACGCTCTGAGTTCCTATTTGAAATCTTTGGATATATTGTGTGAATTGTGTAGAGGTGTTTGCACACCAAACAGTGCTAATGCTGCACAATACCCTTAAAAGGATTTTGTGGCACTCTGGTTGAGAGTCACTGTTCTATCCGCACTATCAGTTTCATAGCTCATAGTTGGTAGGGTCGGAAGGGACCTGAGCAGATCATCTAGTCCGACCCCCTGCCGTGGCAGGAAAAAGTACTGGGATCAAACAACCCCAGCAAGGTGTTCATCTAACCTCCTCTTAAACACCCCCAGGATAGGAGCCAGCACCACTTCTCCTGGAAGCTAGTTCCAGACCCTAGCCGCCCTGACCGTGAAGTAGCGCCTCCTGATATCTAGCCTAAAAATATCTAGCCTATCAAATGCCTTCAGATCTTACCTCTTCAGAGAGAAACTACTTAGAGAATCCATCTCCTTGTATCTTGGCCATTCTCCCTCCACAGCTTGAGGACATTTGGCTTCATCCATAATGTTTTCACATGCCCCGACAACAGGTGCTAAATGTAGACAATGAGAAGGCTAGCACTGATGTGTCCTCTCTAGTGAAACAGAGGGTAAGAAGGAGCTTTTTCTAACGCTAATGGAGATGCATCCCTAATTCCCATTTGCTTCACAGATTTGAAGTTTCTTTTCCTATGCTATTAAAGCTGGTAACAGATAATAAAGGTAGCAATTATTTTTACATTGTAGGATGCCCAACGCAAAGTCTGCGCACCAGCCTCATTACAAAGCAGTATTCAATATTTATTCATGTATGTAAATTCCACTGGTCGAAATCTTGACACATTCACAGCACCACATATTTCACTCAGTTTATCCTCTGTAATTGTTCCCAACTGCTCAACAGCTCTGAATGATGAGTTCCATTGAGAGCAGTAGGTACAATAAGTGTAGTGGCTTTTTCATAAATAATCTCAGGAGCTTGAGGACTGCAAATGACCTTGTTTCTTTTGAGCTCAGCATTGGGAGACCACTGCTGAACAGTACATCCATGGTTTTGATTCCCAAGCATTTATACCAGTATATGGCTTGGTTTTGTTTTGTTTTGTTTAAACAAAGATAAATTGCCAAGATAAACTTGCATAGGGTTGGGGGCGTGGGTTCAAGAAGTGGAACCCACGTTAGCACTCAAGTTATAAGTTACAAAGTGATTTATTGTTGTGGTTCTTTTTTTCTCCAAAGTATTTTTTTAATTTCAAATTATTTTCCCAGTGCACGGTAGCACTAGATTCAATAGCACCTGTACGTGGCATTTATTCCAAGAGGCAAAATTGTAATTGTGCAAAAAAAAAAAAAAAGTGTAAAATAGTTAAGATGAACAAAAATGTGAAATAGAGCAATAGGCCAATGTGCAGTTTAAAATTCAGCTGGGATTTAAATGTGTTCCTTTGCTCTTCTTTTATGGCTGGAAGCTACTTTGGTGCAATTCTGAGCACATGCCGTGGGACTGTGTGCAACATCACTGTAGGGACTTGGGGACTTTCTAAGTAGGAATGGTATAACTAGGAATGATCCTGCCTTGAGCAGGGGGGTAGACTACATAAGTTCCTGAGGTCCCTTCTAGCCCAGTTTTTCTCTGGTTCTACAATTTTAAGTTTCCTTAAAAGTGGCTCAACTGCTTGGGCTTTGTGTTTACAAGCAAAGCCACACTTAAATACCTTTAAAAATATATGTCCTCGTGTCACTGCAAGTGGTTAGTTAAGATCCTCAGCTGAATGGCATTTCAACTGTAATAGTAATTAAAACTTTTGCAGATGCGTTGCATGCATTTGAAATCATACGCTATTTAAGCATGTGCTTCCGACCACTGGCACTATTCTAGCAGGCAAGACAAATGGAGAGGCCACTTTGAAAGGGATGAGTATTGACAAACTGCACTTCCTCTGTTGTGCCTGCCAATACGGGGGCACTTTGGGTGATGCCACCAGACGTGACCAACGGATCAGATCAACAGATAAAAGAATTGTTACATAATGCAAATCAATCAGGGTAATTTGAAGGGAGGAGAAACCAACACCTGAAGTGCTTGTAGCATGCCTGCAGCTTGTTTGTTGCTATAAGCAAGACTTGGGAATTGAATTAAAGCTGGGAGAGAAGCCCAGAAAATAGAAACATGATTAAGAGAGGGTGGAAAAAAACTTGCTGCATGTAAACATGAAATATGAACTTGCGCTGGGAAACCATCAAGTAAATGCCTGGAACATCAAGCCAAAAGGAGCGAAATGTAATCAGCGGGTTAGAGTCATTCAAAGCATGACTTAAAGAGGAAATTTTCCCCACCAAAAAAAAAAATAGATGAAGTTGTTGTTGTTGTCTGGCTTTCAACAAGTAAGTGCAAGTGGTTATCACTGCATTAAAGAGTCAGAGGAGTGGCTGTAGGAAACGGCAGTGTCTGTTTTCTGCATGCAGCTCATTTACATTTCTTAGCACTTGGCGCGGGTGACTCGAGAGCAGTTGCCGTGTCCCTGGAGTGGCTGCAGCCTGTGATACTGAAGACGCACACACTGCACTGTCTCTCCTGGAGACTTTACTTCTGTTCTTTCTATTTAAGTTGTTTTAGATGGAGAGTGTAAGAAGGCAATTTGCATCAAGAAGTACAGGTGTTGTCAGAATATATAACACCAGGGTCAGGGTAATGCTGAAAGTGGGGCCAGAGTAATGCTGAAAGTAGGGGGCCAGTGCACACATCCTCAGGAAGCCTCAAATGCCTCTACACAAACGCTCATAGTATGGGAAACAAGCAAAAGGAACTTACTCTCCTGCTAGGTGACACCAACCCAGACATAATGGGGCTCAATGAAACATGGTGGGACCCAATGCATGACTGGGAGGTGAATATCAAGGGCTAGAGGCTGTACAGGAGGGACAGGACAGGCAGGAAAGGTGGGGACTTGGCGCTGTACATTAAGGAGGAACACACACCCTCACCAGGTAGCACAGGGTCAGAGGAGGGGTACTCTGAAGTGCTCTGGTTAGAATACAAGGCAGTCAAGGGGAAACAGATTTAATGGTGGGGGTCTACTACAGACCACCCAACCAAAGGAAGAAGCTAGACCAGGAATTCTTAAGTCAGCTCACAGAGGTAGTTAGGTCAAAGGACGTGGTCATCATTGGGGACCTGAACTTTCCAGACATCTGCTGGGAAGAGGAGTCAGCTAGGTCTGACCGCTCACGTAGGTTTCTAGCCTGAATGCAGGACCTCCATCTAATCCAGGATGCCTTGTTGGACCTGGTGCTGGCCACAGGTGATGACTTGGTGAGGGGGCTGCGGGTGCTCGACCACCTGGGCGACAGCGATCATCGCCTGCTGGGATTCATCATCCAGCGCAGGGTGGCAAATGCCTACAGCAAGGCAGCAGCCCTAGATTTCAGGAGGGCCGACCTCAATGAGCTAAGGAGAACAGTCAGGGAAGCACTGAGGTCCCGGAGGGGAGGGGAGCCAGGTGTCCAAGAAGAGTGGTCGCTTCTTAAGGAGACGATTCTCCAAGCCCAAAGGGAGGTAATCCCAACATGGATCAAAGGGAGCAGGAGGCAGCAAAAGCCCCCATGGCTCACCAAAAGCATCCGGGAGTGTCTCCTAGCTAAAAGGGAGGCGCACACCCAATGGAAGGGAGGAGCCATCACCAGGGAGGACTATACTGCGGTTGCTCGGGGATGTAGGGGGGTAGTTAGGAAGGCCAAGGCGGAGATGGGACTGGGACTAACTTCCCAGATCAAGGACAACAAGAAGTCCTTTTCCAAATACGTAGGGGTAAAAAGAAGGTCCCGGGTAATGTGGGGCCCTTGCAGGACGCGTTGGGAAATTCGGTCGTCACACCAGATAGCAAAGCTAACATGTTTAATGATTTCTTTGCCTCCATCTTCCTAAGTAGGGACCAGAACAGCCACCTCCCTGCTGGGCCCCCCTTGGGCCCCGGGGGAGGCACACCTGGGCCATGGGTTAGCGAGGATTTAGTTAGGGAGCTTCTGGAGGGGTTGGACGTATTCAAGTCAGCCGGCCCGGATGATCTCCACCCTAGAGTTCTAAAGGAACTGGCCGAGGTCATTGCAAGTCCCCTGGCACGGCTTTACGAGCACTCGTGGTGCTCTGGTGAGGTCCCGGAGGACTGGAAGAGGGCCAATGTGGTCCCCATCTTCAAAAAAAGGAGGAAGGAGGACCCAGGAAGCTATAGGCTGGTTAGTCTTACCTCGATCCTAGGCAAGCTGTTTGAGAAAATTATGCTGGCACACATGCAGGAGGGGCCAGCAGGGGACTGCATGCTTAGGGGCAACCAAAATGGGTTCATCAGTGGCAGGTCCTGTCAGACCAACCTGGTGGCCTTTTACAATCAGATCACCAGATCGTTAGACACAGGGGTAGCAGTGGATGTAGTCTTCCTGGACTTCTGGAAGGCTTTTGACACTGTCTCTCACCCCGTTCTCATTAAGAAACTGGGGGGCTCTGGTGTCGACACCCACACAGTCAAATGGGTTGCCAACTGGTTGGAGGGCTGCACCCAGAGGGTTGTAGTAGATGGGTCCTTCTCACCCTGGAAGGACGTGGGCAGTGGGGTCCCCCAGGGCTCGGTCCTCGGGCCCGCACTGTTCAACATCTTCATCAGCGATTTGGATGAGGGGGTAAAAAGCACCCTGTTCAAATTTGCTGATGACACTAAGATGTGGGGGGACGTGGGCACACTGGAAGGATGCAACAGGCTACAATCAGACCTAGACAGGTTACGGGGGTGGGCGGAGAACAGGATGGGTTTCAACACAGACAAGTGCAAGGTGATGCACCTGGGGAGGAACAACCAGAACCATACCTACAGGCTGGGGAACTCCCTTCTCGTCAGGGCAGAGGCAGAAAAGGATCTTGGGGTCATTACTGATGCCAAGATGAACATGGGCCGGCAGTGTGGGGAGGCAGTCAGGAAGGCCAACCGCACCTTGTCATGCATCCACAGATGCATCTCAAGCAGGTCCAAAGAGGTGATCCTCCCCCTCTATGCGGCACTGGTCAGGCCGCAGCTGGAGTACTGCGTCCAGTTCTGGGCGCCACTCTTCAGGAGGGATGTGGACAACCTGGAGAGGGTCCAGAGGAGGCCACTCACATGGTCAGGGGGCAGCAGGGCAGGCCCTATGAGGAGAGGCTACGGGACCTGAACCTGTTCAGCCTCCACAAGAGAAGGCTGAGGGGGGATCTAGTGGCCTGTTATAAACTAGTCAGGGGGGACCAGCAGGCACTGGGGGAGTCCCTGTTCCCCTGAGCACTACCAGGCGTGACCAGGAAAAACGGTCACAGGCTGGCAGAGGGTAGATGCAGGCTAGACATCAGGAGGCGCGACTTCATGGTCAGGGCGGCTAGGATCTGGAACCAACTTCCAAGCAAAGTGGTGCTGGCTCCTACCCTGGGGGTCTTTAAGAGGAGGCTGGATGAACACTTTGCTGGGGTCATTTGACTGCCATGGCAGGGGGGTCGGACTCGATGATCTGCTCAGGTCCCTTCCAACCCTACAAACTATGAAACTACTATAGATACGTTACAGCCAGACCTGTTACTTCTCATTAACTAGGACAGACCAGAGAGGATGTGATTTGCGTTCCTCTGTTGTGGTCGTTACTGCTGCAGCCCTGTTGTCTTCCAAACCCGAGAGTTTGCATCACTGTGATGTAAACTCGGCCATCCATTGAAGGTTCAGGCTACATCAAACACTGGCAAGTAAGACTGTGGTGAGCAGATTTTAAGTGATTACTAGATAGATACACAGTGCAGGCTTTGGAAGAAAAGACAATGTCACTGCTGTACTAAGGGAGAAGAGATTTTTAGTGCTGTGAATATGTATTTCAAAACTTCCATCATGCCAGAAATGTCAAAAGGCTATCACGATGAAGCCATTTCAATTGACCTTTGCATAATATATTGGCATGCAAGGAACAATGTCCTTCTCTCCTCTCTCAGGTCTGGTAGGCCTTAGCTTACTAAAGATCACAGATTTAAGTGAACAAAACCAAGATTGCAGCAATCATAGCCAGTGCTACTGATCATTTCTCAGAAGACAAAGATAGGCAGGGTCCGCCCTTAAATAGTAATCTTCCAAAAACTAGGTGTGACAAAAGTGCATTTCATAGCCAGTAGCCAAAACACTTCCTTCTGGGCTGGCAGTGAACTAAACGTGATAGGGAGACGTTAGACTCTGTGGTCATGTCTACACATGTCCTTTACTGTGAAGTAGACTACTTAGCTGTTGAGTAAACCAACACCATCTACACATGTGACAGTATTAGGCTAAAGGAAACTAATTAACACCCCAGTTAAATAGTAAAAAGTGTTTAGTAGAAGGTAAAAGATAATACTATCTTATGACAGAGTAATTAACTGCAGTTAAACACATATGTAGATGCTGACTGTGGGGCCAGACTCCTGCCAGCTACCTACCCACATGGCTCTGCACTTTCAGCACCCTCATGCCCCAGCCACCCCCACCACTACCTGATGCTGCCATGTGGAGCCTGGGGCAGAGCAGGGCAGGGCAGGAGTGGAGTGG